>NW_004955422.1:28914149-28932292 GCF_000276665.1 Chinchilla lanigera | reverse complement strand
GTAATGTTGTATTGTTCCTATGCTATTTCATAAATAGTAGTATGTTTATTACTATGCGTTTCCTACAACAACCATTGAGAATAGTCAATGATTATTCAATTGGTCACTCATGTATAGCTCTATTTATTTTCTTTAGAAGCCATTTTGAAGATACCAAAGTATAACAACCATTGATAATCTCCTACCACTTTTGTCTGTAACTCACTATTATTTGTCTATTTCTTTTCCTGAGAAACTATCTTGTAGATAACAATATGTAAAACAACAACCATTGATAATTTCCTACCACTTTGTCTGTAATTTGGTAAGATCCCCTATTACTATGTTATCCTTCTTTTTCTCCTTAAAGTAATAAAAATAATTTTTAAAAAAATGAAAACAGGCAAAGGATCTGAAAAAGCACCTCACCAAAGGAGACAGAGTATATCTAGACCAAAAAACCATATGGAACGTATTCCACATTCTGTGTCACTAGGGAAATGCAAATTGAAACAACAGTGACACACTTAAAATGACTAAGATCCAAAAAATGCTGATGACACCAAATGCTGACAAAGATGTAGAGCAATAGGAACTCTCACTGCTGACAGGAATGCAGAATGATACAGAAGACAGTTGGCAGCTTCTTATAAGACTAAACACACCCTTACCGTGTGATCCAGCAACTGTGCTCATTGGTATTTATGCATCTGAGTTGAAAATTTATATCCATACAATATCCTGCACACAGGTGTTCACAGAATCTTTATTCATAATTACCACTTGCAGAGTATTTCACTTTTGAATGCTCCCTACTCATCCAGAATAGCTGTCTGTCTGTCTGTCTGTCTGTCTCTCTCTCTCTCTTCCTTCTTCCCCCCACCTTCAAAAAAACCATCTTCTTTGGTTTTTTTCTGGTACCAGGAATCGAATTCATGACCTCGCGCTTGCCAGGCAGGTGCTGTGCCACTGAGCTAAATCCCCAGCCCCAACCATCTTCTTTTATATTTTAAAAAATTACCATTTATATTCCTACCAGCAGTGAGAGTTGGAGATTAGGTTTTCAGCACATGAACTTTGGGGAACAGAGTCAAACCACAATGCTTCTCTTAAAAAATTAACCAAAAAAAACCCCCAAAAGCAAAACACAGAAGGATATATTTTGTGTTAGCTGTCGGCATGTACTCTTGTCCTGGGGAATGGCAAAAGAAGGCAAAGTAAGACCATCTATTCTAAGGCACAAATGACCTGCTTCAACCCAGTCTTGGTTATGGCGTTGAGTTTAAATGTAGGGAAAGCATTTCTTTAACCTTTCCCTATGACTTGGGATAAAACTGCCTCCTTAGTCCCTTGCCTGTCTTTAATTTTGTCACATGTCTTTCTCCATCACAGTATATTCTGACAGAAGGCTCTATCAGTTTGCATTCTCTTTGCATTCCTGCCCTTTTGGGGGTAGCAGTGACTACCACTTGTCTCCATGGCAGCATACTTCCTCTCTTCTAGAGAAATAGAATTCTTCAGGACACATGACCACCTAGAATGGGGGCTACACTCTCTACTCTTTCTTGCAGCAAAATATAGCCATGTAATTAAGCTCTGATTGTAAGTGGAAATGTGTTATAACAGCTTCCAGGAAACTTTCTTAACAGATGACTGATATAGGTTCTTTACCCCTTCTTTTTTATCTCTTCCCTTCTACCTCATTTCCTAGAACATACATGTGAAGGCTGGAGCTCCAGCTGCCACACTGGACTCTCACAAAAAGCTTCCAGTCCTCCTCCAGGTTTTTTTCTCAGAGGGTGTGACATGCACTGTCAGGGATCAATCAGATCCCTTAGAACAGGCTGGACTTTGTGCTGCCATTATCTGCGCCATTGTGCTGGAGAGTTTTTTTTTTTTTCCTAAAACTGTAAAAAGTCTCAGCTGCCAGTGTTCCTGGGAGACTGAAAGTGCCAAAGCATTAACCCCGCAGGGAGCAGTCCTCAATTAATGACTCTTGCTCCCTTCCCCCAGGTGGGATACCTCTGAGGCAAAGTGTCTTCCATCTTTTCCCAGACTTCCCCACAGGATTAAGCTTTGGTTACTCACGTGGTAACTTGTTTGACAACATTCTCTTTCCAAGCGCAGTTCCTACAGGAACATAGTTAGCAGTTTCACTTGTATCCATAAGATGAAAGTGAAATAATGGAGTTTTACATGGAAACTTGACTCATCCATCAATGTGACTAGCAACTTTGTGGAATAGGGCAAGAATTTCAAATAGTCATATTCTTGTGCCAGTCACAATGTAACAGCTATAGACATTTCACAGCTACACATTGTGAAATGGAATCTACAATACTAACAGTTTTGGCTATCACTTTAAGTCTAGAGGAGCATTTGGCAACCTATATTGCACTAGGATCAGCCACACCTACTATTTAGGTTGTCTGCAGCTACTTTAGCACTTCAATGACTGAGTTGAGTTATGCAACAGCAAGCAGAAACACCGAAACAACACCCAGGATTTGGAGGCAGATTTGTCCAGGTCAATAGGCACTGATCAGGATCATTCCCAAAATATCAGGCCCTGATCTCTGGTGGTCTAAGGCTTACATGAGATTAGCAAGCAGGAAGTACAGAGGCAGAATGGCTTATCAATTAGGGCTATGCATCACAGTGACCAGCTGTTTCTAAGAGAGAGGAGCAACCAGAACTGCAACAGGAACTATTACCTGAGCAACTACTGAAGTATACTGGGGGTGGGGGTGTTTTGTTACATTTTCCCCGCCTTTTAGTTTCTCCAGCAAATCTTTGCTGGCTTATGACATGTGATCTTTGAGAGAAGGCCCAACTAGAAACAGTAACGTTACTCTGGCAAGGTAGTAAGGGAGTTAATCTGATCTAGGAGGGTATCCAGTATGCCTTAGATGCTCATCAAATCTTGGTCAGGTGTTTGATTGATTGTTCTGTTTTCTTGGGGCAACCATCAATAGAGTTTAAGGCAAAAAACACAGCTAGCAGAGGGCAGGGAAGCAAGGACTGGGGTAAGCAACCTGAAAAGACACAACAATCAAGGGGAGTAATCCTATGAACTATATCCTCAGGTTTCAGCTGTGCATGGACTGGTCAGTGTCCAGAGTGACCAGAGCAAGGCTTTAAATGCATCGTCTCTTCAGAGTGAGCTGTCTCATCTAGGTAAATTTTTCAGCAGGTCTAAGGCTGGATTTCTGAAACTTGTAGAGGTAGTTAATATGTACCTGGGTTATATGCATGTGAACATCTACAGATATAGCTGATCTTTTAACTGGTTACAGGCTAGCTTTAAAAAAAAAAACAAAAAACAAAAAAAACCTTTCTAGAGCTTTGTGGCCTGTATGCTATATGTAGGTTTTATTTAATCTAATTCTTGAGTTACCTCTGTTACAAATGCAGGTGTTGTCACTGCCAATGATCAAGGGTAGGCCATAGCTAGAGATGATTTTTTATAGCAGGATCCTACAAACTTTTATTGTCTTTTCAGTATGGGTAGGGAATAGGAGGTCAGGGCCAGTGACACAGACACCGAATCCTGAACTGGTTTCAGGGGTATGGGTGCCAGTGCAGCAACTTGAGCTTGTAGAACATATGGTGAGGATAGGTCTTGTGGCTGGGGTTGATGTTTCAAATGGACCCCTAGAGGGGGCTTAGGCCTCTGGGCCAGATTATTTTGTGTTGCTGGTGGCAGGTTTCTAAACAGCAGCAAGATGTAGTAGATCATCCCTGCAAGACAGTTTTAGCCAAAATAATTTTGTCCAAGATGACAGTATAGCCTGTCAGACTTCATTCCTAGCAGAGCTACTTCCATCCATAAACAGGGTATACTCAGCATCTGTCAGGAAGTCCATTTTTAAAAGTCTAATCAGCTCAAGAACAGTTTATCAGACAGTGCCAGGAGTCATAGTCAGTTGCACCCAGTTCTCTGGGAAGGTACATGGTAGGATTGAGTGATTTTATTGACACAAGAGTTGGGTGGGGATTTTTGCATACAAGTCCTCAGTACTGGATGAGGTCCAGCATAGCATATGGCACCTGGACAGTTATGGCTTGGCCTAAGGTGAGCTTCTCAGCTTTCTTACTCAAAATGACAGTAGCTATTAGAATGTGGAGGCAAAGGGGGAGGCAGACCTACTGGATCCATGTATTTGCACAGGTAGGTCACTGGGCACTCCCAGGGGCTGACAGTCTGAGTAAGCATCATTGTTTTTGTGAACTCAAGGATCCAGATTTTATACAAGCCAGCAGCTCCAAGAAATTTGTGGAGTTTCTTTCTTGCAACCAGTTTCTGCCAGATGTTATAGCAGAGGTTTTGTGTCTTTCCAGCAAGCAACTTGAGCATCATTAATCAGAAGTGCTTTTTCAAAGATGAAAAGTTTTGAACCTCTGGGAGATTGAGTCCAGGTCAGTTGGCTTTTGAGTCCAGAATTGGGGTCTTTCCATTTAAAGGTGAGGAAGGGCTGGCTGACAGGAGCCAACTGAAGGCAGAAGGTGGCACTTTTTAGGTCTAGGCAGGTGTACCAGCAGGCTGTGGTTGGCAGAAGACTGAGGCAACATATATGGAGGGCAATTGTGGCAGCACTGGCAGCTCGGAGACCTTGAACTGACTTTACAGGCAAGAGAGATACAGTTTAGCAGATACTGTTTGCTCAGGGGACTGTGACAGAGCTGGAAGGGACAGAGAACCCGCAGAGAAAAGGTGTTGGGGGCTTGGCCAAATCTGTTGTTGGAGCCTCCCCAAAAGTAATGGGAGAGTTCTTAACCCATGTGTCAATTGATCTTGCCTAAGGTGATTAACAGTCTATCAGGCTGATGTGTGGCTGGATGCCCGTTTGTGCTTTCTAGGATATCTGATAGCAACAAGAGCTGTAGTGAGAGGTGCCATGGTTGATGGCTCCCAGGCTGTAAGTTTGTGCCTGGCAGGAGGGGTAAGAGGCAAGAGTACCAGTTGCCCCAGTGATGGTAATTTTTTTTGACAGAGGGAACTTCTGAAGGCCAAGAATTCTGTTCCATTGTCTACCAGGCCAAGAATTCTGTTCCATTGTCTTAGGGGCCCAATTTGATAGAGCTCTGTTTGTCCTATCTATTCAGCCCTCAAATGGTGCAACTTCTTTGTCAGGGATGACAGTCCAATTTTTCCTCAGTCAAAATGTGGAACTCAGAAGGAATTGTTAACAGTCATCTCGGTGGGTATTAGATGATGCCATCTGACCAGGATAGGCATGTAAGCAGAAGGCTCTGGAGAGTGCGCCTCTGTGGCTGAATGCAGGCAATGTCTAGCTGGAACCAGTTCAATTGGTTGGAATGAGATGAGTTGGGAGTGGGGAGTGAAGCTATACGTGTTGGCAGCAACTATGGCAGCTGAGGAGGATGCCAAGGTGGATTCTCAGGAAGAATGGGCCTCTTTTTCCTTTTTCATTCTTTGAGATACCGGGAGTGGTTTGGTTTCATTTTTAACTACACAAAAGCCCTTATTTCTGCAGTCAGGGACTGTGGGTTTTGACTAATTAATTCCTATCTCTGACTTCCTATGTGTGTGTTCTATAACCTTAAATGATGGTGCAACAGACAAAGGATGGGTGCTTCTCAGAGAGAGACCATTCAGATGCCTGCCTGGCCATGCCTCTCATGGGGACTTAGGCATGACTTAGCAAAGGAGGATGGGAGGCCTCCATTATGCTATATGTCAATCGTCATGGAACTGCAGGTAAGGGCCCAATCAGCCAGCATGACCAGTGCTTCCCAGTCTCAGCGCACAGATGAAACAGCCTATTGCTTATTCTGTCCAGTCCACTCACTCACACAATCATTCATAAGGCACTCAGAGGTTAAACATTCCAACTGCACTTACCTTGAGGGTGGCCTTAGCTAACAAGAGTTGATCAAGCTCTTCTGCTTGAATTGAGCAGGTCTGACAGACTGACTAACTGGGGTGCCCCCAGGGGTCTTACCAGAATCAGGCAGGCAGGCAGACAGACAGATAGACACAGACAGATTGCATCCTCCTCCCTTTGGGGTCTGATATGAGCCACTTGAGCAAGGAGCCAGAAATCCTCCTCCAGACCTCCAAGGGGACTCGAGAAATCTTGCAGGCACACCTTCCTGTTGGGACCTGGAGAGATCCTTGCTCTGTCCACAAATGAAATGATCTGTGACCAAAGAGGTCAGTACACTTGGTCTTCCTGGCCAACACACCAGATGCAATGGCAAGCAGAAATACTGAAACTACACCCAGAATTTGGAGACAGATTTGTCTAGGTCAATAGGCACTGATCAGGATCATTCCCAGAATATCAGGCCCTGATCTCTGGTGGTCTAGGCCTTATATGAGATAAGCAAGCAGGAAGTACAGAGGCAGAATGGCTTTTCAATTGTGGACTGGCTTATACAATGTGCATCATAGTGAGCAGCTATGCATCACAGTGATCCACTGTTTCTAGAAGACAAAAGCAACTGGAACTGAAACAGGAACTATTACCTGGGCAACTAAGAAACTGAAGTATACTGGCTAGGAAGGTCATTTTCTGTTACAGTAGAGACACAATCATATGGGCAGCAAGTCTAAACTATTTACTATATCTAAACTATTTACCAGCCTCTTTCTAGGAAAATCTTGTTAACAAAGCCCTGATTTGCAACATTTGCTGATTTTTTTAAACATTCCCATCATGGTCAATTTCAAGTTACCAAGCAGAGCTACATTATGACCTTCATGTGTTTTAGGCACTTTTGCTCTAGAGAACTCTTCTTCCATAATACAAACATAAACATATATAAAATTTTATGTTTATAAGTAAGACATACTTACAAATATATATTAAATATAGATCATAGTTACAGTTCATTGATATAAAAATGAATATATTATTATATATTAAAACATTTTCTTCAACCTAAAAGTTAATTTTTTATTTCTGATCTTAAAAGAAATTGGGAGCTGAGAGTGTAGCTCAGTAGAAGAGCATTTGCCTAGCATGAATTCAATCCCTAGCACTAGAAGGAGGAGAAAAAATTAATTTCCTGAAATATTATGTGGGCAGCACGTATGAGGAGAGGTTCTTGTGCACTCTGTCTCGGATCCTCATGGATAAGCTGGCCCAGCTGCAAATCCAATGCTGCTGAGCACAGAGCTGGGGAGAAATGAGGAGTAGCTCACCATTTAACAGTGTTTCTATCATGCATTTAAAAATGATTAAAGTGGTAAGTATACATTTTCCACAATAAAAAAAAAAGTATGAAAGAAACATGCTGGCCAGGCATGGTGGTGCATGTCTGTAATCCCATCACTTGGGAGGCTAAGGCAGGAGGATCACTGTGAGTTCAAGGCCAGCCTGTGCTACAGAGTTTAAGGCTAGCATGAACTGTATGAGAAAACTTGTCTCAAAAAAAAAAAAAAAAAAAAAAGAAAGAAAGAAAGAAAAGGAAAGGAAAGGAAAGGAAAGAAAAGAAAAAAGCCACTTTAGCTCCAGGGTTCTGGTGTATGTCAGATGGACACCAGGACATGGAAGCTCATTGGGGAAAATATGAAACATGAGAAGGAAAAATGGAAGTATTGAGGAATAATATGCAACTCATGAAGCTTTTGTCTTTATTAGTCATTTCTCTCAAGCACCCAGAAATGGTAAGATACATCCAGCACCCAACTTCCACCAGAACTAGTTATAAATCTGGAATCTGGCTTTCAATGTGAGACTGGCAAATCTTTCCTGTCATTCAAGCTTCTTCTCCTTTGGGGACAACATCTGACCTGCTACTCTTTAGGATGGTTGTGCAGGTCATAAGCATTCATGCGTATCACTGGCCGTAGTGGTGCATGCCTGTAATCCCAGCACTCAGGAGACTAAGGCAGGAGGATTGCCACATGTTAGTGGCCAGCTGGGCTACACAATGAGTTTAAGGCCAGCCTGGAATACATAGCAAGACACTGTCTCCAAAAAAAAAAAAAGGTTTATTGGTATGTTTCAGTGACTTACTACTGTATAATAAACCATTCCCAAACTTAAAACAACTAGGCTCAACTGGGAAGATTTTTTTCCACATAACGTTGGTGAGGTTATTCCTGTAGCTCTACTCAGTTGATAGCTGGGGTTGGAATGTCCAAGATGATATCATTGATATGTAGTGCTCAGCTGGAGTTTCTAGAATGTCTTGGAGCATTGACTGGATCTCAGTGCCTCTCCATAGGGCTCTGTAGTAGGGGAGCCAGATTTCATTACACCTTAGAGGGTGGAGGCGTAAGCTGCCGAGCCCCTTAAGGTTTACACCAAAAACTTGGGCTACATTTCTTAGTCAAAGAAAATGATCTGTCCCACCATACTCAAAAGGAGAATAGTCTACCTCTTGGCAGGAGAAACAGTATGCTCAACCAAGGAGGAGAGGGCTTGTTGGTAGTTATCTCTGCAGAAAAATCTACCACAGTAGAGTTCAGGTGTGAGTATTAGAATTCAACTGTCCACTGCCAAAAGATAGAATTAGAGAACTAAAACCTTTAACAACCATTTTAACATAATCCAAAGTGGTACAGCACACAGCAAATGTTTAGTAAGTGCTGACCATTATCATCATTAACCATGATTATTATTTTAACAATTTTTTAAACAGTCTGAGAAGAGAGCACTGGTATCCAGTTTACAGTGATATACATGGACCAAAGGAACTTTAAGGTCTTTCCCAATCTACATACCATTGTCTGAGTCTGTTCTTACTAATATTGGACACTGAAGCTTAGAAAGTTTGAGTGATTTGCCTCAAGTGATACACTTAGCTGTTTAGTATAGTGAAGGCTACATTCAAAGATGTCTCCCTTCACTAAGTATGCTGCTTTTCATTGATTCATATAATAATGTTTTGTGCCTGAGTGTATATATAAGCACATAATAATTGTTTGTTAATATAACCTATGTAATATTATGTCATTGGATCCTCATCATAAATCTATGATGTAGGTAATATAATAATCCCTTCCCAATTTTACAGATGACAATGTGGCAGAACAGGTAAAATAAAAGGCAGGATCCAGGGACTACATTAGAAAGGATATAGGATAGCCAGGTAAATATATAATACAAATTATTCTTAGAGTCTTGCTGCTGTAGGAGCCCAGGTGCCAACCACGGTGCTGAGTAGCAAGGTCCTAGGTAACCCTGGCAACGAGACGTTCTGCCAATAGTAAAGATGGCGCCCAGAGAGCAAGCGTGTTTCACACTCCCCCATTACCCAGAGGGCAGAGGGAGTAAGGGAGTTGCGCTCTCTGCCAGGAGCTAATATGGTTCCAGTAGTTTCACTGTCCTCTCTCTTCGCCTAATCCGCGATCAGATTATCTAGCCCAAGGTGTCCAGAACAAGTTAAATCACCTTCGCCTCTCTGATGACTGCGGTTACATGAGCGATTGCAGCTGGGCGACTACCTCTGAGTTAGTCTGTAACCAAGGAAGCACCACTTCCGCTGACGTCATCACGGCGACACGTGGATCCAAGATGGCGGCGGCGATGGTGAGTGAAGGAGACTCTGGGAGCCGGAGCTGGAGCAGGGCCCACCTGGCTATCCCAGGACCTTCCGGTGCCCCTTGCCTGGTCCCCAGCCACCTCCAGGACCCCTCCTCAGTATACCCCTCACTTGGCTCGACTCCCCCCAAATCCTCTTCCTAGCCTCGTACTCGGTCAGGTTTGTCAAGGCCAGGAGTTTCAGAAGGGGCGCCGTTTCGGAGGAAGACCTCGGCCACTGGCTCCGCGGGTTCCTATTCCTACTTCGGTCCCCGCCTCCTGTAGCTCCATTTCCCTAGTTCTCACCTCCCAGCCCTAACTCCTCCAAAGAACACCCTACCCCAATTCTTACTACCCTCGCTCCTCCTCTTCACGTCCAGACCCTGCTCTCCCCGCCTCCCCACCATTCTGACCACTGCTTGGAGGCGACCTCACCTCTGACCAGCCTCCTAACCCAAGCCCTGTCATCGCCACCCTTTCCGGTCCCCATCGCACACCCCTCTGGATTGCTGCTATCCCAGAGTATGCCCACCCTGTCTTCTACCCCCAGATCCTTTCCTACTCCCTTTTTTCTCCAATTCCTTGCCTATCTCCTAGGGTTTTTTTTTATCCCATTGATTCTCAAACTTTACTGTGCATAAAGAATCTTAAAGGGTCGTGGGGAGGCATGATAAAGTGCCATTTCTTGAACCTCTCCCAAAGATTATAACTTAGGTAGCGCTGGGCAATGCCTAGCTAGGAGTGTACATTTTTTTAAGCAGTCCGGTGATTATGAGGGAGGTGGTCGGTGAACTACATTTTGAAAAACGCTTCTATGCCTTCCTGGCTCCCACAGGGCCACACAGCCCCTTAGGGATGAAGGGTCATTATGATGAGGCTCCTTAGGATTGAAGTGTGCGTGGATAAAGATGAAAGTAAAAGACCTGTGCTTAGAGGGTGGGTCAGAGCCTTCTGGCTTCTGGTACAAAGCCGTGGAAATAAATCTTTAAAGGACTGTCCTTTTTTCCAGAAGTTCAGCTAGCATTCTGCTTGTTGGTAGACCGTAACTAAAATTGCAGTCATTTAGTCCAGAGAGATTTCCTGAGTCTTCCTGAGAATTGCTTCCTCAGCAGATAATTTTATCCTAGGAGTGGGTGATGAGGAAGACACAGAAAAGGATGTGACATTTGAACCTAAGCAAGGGAAGTGTCTTGCTTAGAGTCTTTGGTATTTGTTTTCTACAAACGGGTTGATTATTGACAGATAATGGCTTTTCTCCTTGTGTCAACTGACTGTTGACATATCTTTGTTTAATGAAGAAAGATTTCGTAGTCTGGGACTAGGGGGGTAGCTCAGTGGTAGAGCATGCATGAGGTCTTGGATGTGATCCCCAATACCAGAACCAAAAAAACCCCTTTTTAAAAATTTACAGCTTTACTGTACCTGAGTTGTACAGTCTCAGACTTTATTCTGAACCATGAGTGGGGCAAAACTCCAAAATAATATGTTGAAACCCATTTTTTTCCTTTACCACATTTAGAACAGGAATGGTGTAAGAATTTAAGAGGAAGTCACACCCTTTTGCCATAGGGGAAAAGGTTCAATAATGTTGCATAGCATCACCCTGGGAAATTCTTGCCCTCTTCAGAAGTTTTTAAAAGGTTATTAAGCTGCCAATACATATTCCTGCTACACATTTATTTAAATAGCAAAAACTTTTTAAATTTTTTGTGTTTTGAAACAAAAGTCTTATTGTGTAGTGCAGACTAGGCTTGAACTCACTGTATGCCCAACCTGGCAGCAAACTCACAGCAACCCTCCTGGCTCAGCCTCCTGAGTGCTAGGATTACAGGCATGCATCACCACACCCCAACTAATCAGCAAATTTTTGAGTACCTACTCTTTTAGAGGAATTGGAGGTGTAGTTGTAATTTAGGGTCCAGGTCTCTAGCTTTGTGGAGCTTTTCTAGTCTGAGAAGAAAGGTAGTGAACAAGTAATATATGAATAAGATAATGCCAGTGTGAAGCATAATGGCCAGGTAAAATTATTGTGAATCAGCATGACTGGCTGACACATCTACTGTATTTGAGATTGAGTGGTCAGAGAAGTCTCAGAGAAAGTGATAATGAGCTGAGACTTGGTTGACAAGAAAGAGCCAGCCATGCAAAGAGTGTTATGGGCAGAGGAAATGGAAAATTGTGAAGGTCAAGATAGCAGAAAGCCTGATACATTTGGGGAACACTGCAGAAGACTAGAGGGGCTAAAGCATGGTGGGAGTTGGGGGCCTTGTAAGAGAATGACTGATACAAGATGAAATTGAAGAGGGGCCAAGAGCAACTATGTTTTTAGAAGCGTGACTAGGTTTGTGGTGTAGTTTGTAATCTGTGGACTGCATTTTGAAATACCTACTAGGTTGTTCTGTTTGACTGCGTGGCTTCTATTCCCCTCCAGCACTCCATTTGGAGAGCCTGCTTGTTATACTCCAGACAGTCTGTTGAAAGGGGTGTGGATTTTATTCTCAGCGCACTAGAAAGCACAGTGAGTGTGTATCGTGCGACTTAGGGATATTGTACCATGCTAAAAACGGTAACTGATTTCAAGAGAGTATGTGAAGTCTTGCATGGTGGCACACACCTGTAATCCTAGTACTCTGGAGACTAAGAAAGGAGGATCATGAGTTTGAGGCTAGCCTGGGTTACATAGTGAGACCCTGTCTCAAAAAAAAAAAAAAAATGTGCTATGTACCGTGTGGTGTGTGCAGAAGCCAGTTAAAAGCCTGGTTATGAGCAGCTGCATGTGTGGTGCAATAGTGAAAAAGCAGGGAAGCAAATTGAATAGAATATATGTGTAAAAGGCAATGTGGAGTCACAGATGGGAGTTTGGTCTGTGCCAAGCACTTTATTACACGGAAGTCACAGTGGTCCCCATACCCTCATATACCTAGATTATTTCACAACTGTAGGGGTGGGGTGTGTAGATCTAACTTAGGGCGTATGTGTTTCTGAGGCAAGTCATACAACCGAAGAGGAACTAAACTAATGAATTCAGTGGCCATGGGAAAAGGCTGGGGTTTTGGTTTTTTCTTTTGTTTTGAAAGTTAGGGTTGTGAGTACACATTTCAAGGGCTTTTCCTTCTCTCTGTTAACTTGGTGAATGGCTCTTCCCCAAGGGCTGGGCTGCTCCCTTGCAGGTCTGGTTAGCGCAGTGCATATTTCCTGAACCTGCAGGGCAAGACTTCGGGAGGAGATAGTAACTGGTGTAAACTGAAGTTCTTTCTTTCTTTCTTTCTTTTTTTTGTCTTCTTCCTGCCTTGGACTGTTTAGATTATGGTATAAAGTTACAGGATATAGGTTTGATCTGGCTGGGTCTGAATTGAGAAGTAGGCTCATATCTTACTCTTTATGAGAAACTGCTTTGAGAATGTTCCTGTTTTTTGATGGGACCTGAAAAATGTATATTGAGTCCATAAGTCTAGAAATTTCAGTTTAGAGAATAAACTGTACTCTCATATATATCTTTCACACTGTTTTGGTTCTTGTTACAATTTTTTTAATGATTATAATTCATACTGTAAAACTTACCCTTTAAAATACACAATTTTATATTTTAGTAAATTTAGATGGTTGGACAACTACTATTACTAATTTCAGGGCATTTTTATCACCCCAAAAAGAAACATTAGCAGTCACTCCTGTTGTCCTCTTCCCACCCATGGCAATGTTAATTTACTTTCTGTCTCTGTGGATTTGCCTTTTTTGGACCTTGTATATAAAGAGAATACAATATATAGTCTTCTGTGCCTGGTTTCTTTTACTTTAATGTTTTTAAAGTTTATCTATGTTGTAGCATATATCAGTACTTCATTCCTTTTTATGGCTAAGTAATATTCCACAGCATGGTTAGACCACAGTTCGTCAATTCATCAGTTGATGGACGTTGGGATTATTCCTCCCCCCGCCCCCCTTTTTGGGTCTTTTTGAGACAGGGTTTCACTATGTAGTTCAGGCTGGCCATGTACTCATTTTGTAGCCCAGGATGACCTTGAACTCACAGCAATCCTGCTGCCTGGGCCTTCTGAGTGCTGAGATCTCAGGCATGCACTACTACACCTGGCTGTTTTCACTTTTTGGCCCTATTAGGTATTATGCTAATGTGAACATTTATCCAAGCTGGTACATGAATACCTTTTTTGGGTCAATTGCTCAGTCACTTCTCGTTATTTTGAGGGTGCTTGGGTTTAATCCAGTCTGCAGGCAAAGGAATGGACTGAAAGGCACCAAGATACCTTTGAGCTGATGGAGGCAGTGCCTGCAAGTACCCCCAGTCCCTGTCAGAAGCACAGGTTTTTCATGATGGAGTCTGACGCTCACCACAGGGCAGATGAATGGGAGAGTATGAACAGGAGGTAGAACACCTGAACTCTGACCAGCCTCCTGTGTGGGAAGCTGCTGCAGTCTCCTCTGGACCTCACGTATGGCTGGGCATCAGGGGCATAGTGGAATGAGCACTGGCCAGGAGTCAACAGCCTGGCTTAGTCCTAATACTGTCACTGACTGACTCAGTGCATAGCCTGAGCAAATTTCTTTGGCTTTCTTGGTCTATTTTCTTTCTTTTTTTTTTTTTTTTTTTTTTGGTACTGGGAATCAAATTCAGGACCTCATGATTGCCAGATAGGCACTGTGCCACTGAGCTTTATCCCCAGCTGCTCTTGGTCTGTTTTCCATGTGTCACATGTGCAATTGAGATTGGACTTCATGGTTTCTAAATTTCAAGTTGAAAATTCTGTGGTCTAGTACTCACATTGAAGGTGACTTTTGCTAGAATGCCTATAAAATAAAAAGATTTTTTTTTCTTTTCCCATAATCATAGTCTCTGATTTTTCCAAGTTGTTGTCTTGTGTTGCTGGTGTTGTCCGTCTGATCTCCGGAGTTGCCCCGCTTGGCACATACTCTGCAGGAGCCACTGTGTCCTGGGAGCTGAGATGCTAAGCACAAACCATGGTTAAATGTGTTTCTCTGAGGGGTCTCTTTAGAAGAGCACCCTTAATCTCCCCAGGAAGTACTGAGACTGCATTAAGTTGCCTCTTGGTTTCTCTTTTACTGCTTGGACAAAAGTTCCCCTTTGATCTTGGCATTAAAGAGGCAGGTTGCAGAATGTTGGAGAAGGTTGAGTTTTGATCTCTAGACACTGGCGGGAAAGTGGGAAGGACCCAGGATGAGTGGGCCATATGGCCACAGATGAATGATAGGCTCCATCTACCTCCAAACCTGCTTTGATCCCTGAACCATTTACTGACACTAGTGTTTCCCAAATGGGGCATGGATAGGGACATTCAGGACTACTGCATCTCATACCTCTTCATTGCTTTCTTTCTAAACCTGATTTCTTATCTATGCGTAATCCATTAAACCTCCCAGGACTTGAAATCCTGGCCTAAGAGTTGGCTTAAGAATCTTTCCTAGAATCCCAAATACTGTGACTTTAGACTGGTTTTATAATGTGGGCAGACTGCCCCTGTAAGCTTGGTGTGTGTGTGTGCACGCACGTTACTGCTACTGGAGATTGAACCCAAGGAGACCTGAGCTACATCCCTGGCCCTTTCTTAAATTCTAAGAAAGGGTCTTGATAAATTGCCCAGGCTGAATATGAACCTGTGACCCTGGCTTTTCTTTTCTTTTTTCCTTTCTTCCTCTGTCTCCCCTTTATGGTAAAATATACATAAATTAAATTTGCTATTTTAACCATTTGTGAATGCCCAGTTCAGAACATTAAGTACATTCACAATATTATGCAATCAACACCGCCATCCATCTTCATAACTTGCATCATCCTGTATTGATTCAGTTTCCTGAAATGGAGATGATAATTTCCTCAAAAGGATTATTGTGATTAAATGAAATATGAAAAGAAAGTGCCTAGCACAAAGATGGCACTCTGACTTCAAGGTTTGAAGAATTGCAGAAGTGCCTATCTAAGCCTGTTGCTTGGGCTACCTGAGAGTTTTTTGTAAATACCCAAGGCAGAGAGGAAAGGGCAGCACATTTCTGCATGTTCCAGCCTCATGGTTGAAGTCTGGCTGCCTGTTACTTTGTGAAGGTGGTTATTAGTTGCACCTGAATTTTCACAGCCTGCTGGGAGGTCTTTCCCACTCATGTAATAGTTTTGAGTCTTTTTATGTGTCTCTACTCAGTAGCTGTTCTGTATCTATGGGCTCTGAAATGCTACATTTTCAAAGTCTCCAGTGGCTAATTTGGTTCTGGGTGATTTTTTGTTTTCTTTTTCTCTGTGAGTTCTTTAGCTCCATGGGACTGCTTGGTAAGTAGCCTTCATTCTCCTGTAGTTGAATTCTTAGGGAACTTTAACTGATTGGGTAATTGATTTCAGTTAATTGTTGGCAAACTGCACCCTCCCCCCAGTCTTTTTTTTTCTTTTGTCTTCTTTTCCTACCACTATCCCCTTCTTTAATTTAAGGAGCAATTACTGGTGTAGTCTTAAAATGGTAGCTGTCTTTAAGAAAAGGAAGCATTTAGCTTTCTGTGATGAAGGTGCTTTTTGTAGCAGGAGAGACATAGAAGGAATAGATTAGCCAGACTTTATGGCTACATGATGCTCTTTATGGGAGGAGAGACTGTAAAGCAGAGGGTTTCAGAAAAGGAAAGGTTAACTTCTGGTCACAGAGAAATGTGAGTAAATGAAATAATTTTCAGTTCTCAGGGGAAATTTCCTATTTTCTTTGGAAGAAATTAATTATTTACACCTTTCAAACTAAGTAGGGAAAAATTTGGAGAGTAAAGGGGACTTTTTGTGCTATCAGCCCCTTCTTTGAGCTGCTACTTGGACCTTGAGAGCTTCTTTGTAGGTTCTAGCAGAGGTGTGCAGCTACTTGTATACCCTTGACCAAAGAATGGTCCTCTATTGGGGGTGCTTGTTCTCTTTGACCAAGGAAGCACGTAGCTTCTGGAGGGACACACATGGAGCATCAAGGGAGGAAGCATCTGTGCCTAGCCAGCCAGATCAGCCAAGTCAACCCTGGCGATCAATGGGATGACAGATGTCACAGCCAGATCACCTTGAGCTGCTGTTTGGGAGAGGTTTTTCTGAATGTTTCAAAAATAAAAGACAGGAAGAAAGAACCTTGATTCTTAGGTCTCTTGAGCTTATAACTTTCCAGGTCACCCATATCTTTGCCTGTGATGGAATATTGAATTACTGCACAGAAGGCTTCTTTCTAGATTGCCATCACCTTGTTCCTTGATGGGATGCTTTTGAAGTCTCATGACTTGTATATCAAGTAGAATGATGCTAGATGAGCTAGTCCACATCTGTTAGGATTCTGTCTCCTTTCATGGTTCTGAACATGCAAAAATATGTTTGCTAAATACTTAACCAATTTTTCATACTGGACCTCACATGGAAATTACTGAGACGATCAATTAAAAATTTAAGCCAGGTGTGGTGGTGCATGCCTGCAGTCCCAGCACTTAGGAGGCTGAGACAGAAGGATTGTTACAAGTTCAAGGCCAGCCTGGGCTACATAGTGAGTCCAGGCCAGCCTGAACTACATGGCAAGACCCTGTCTCAAAAAAACAAAAAAGAAAAATTCTGAAGAATTTCTCAAGAAGCAGGTACTTTTTATTATACCTTTCTTAAGAAATGAACTGTCAGCAGCCATTTTCTGCCAGGCTGTCAGGACTGAAGATAGTAATGGAGTGATAGAATTGCAAAAAGTTGGGACAGTGTATATTATTAAGTTGATTTTCCTGAAATCATATGTCTGTTGTGTATAGTGGAACACTTTTTTTTGTGAAAGCAGCGTATGTAGTTTTTACAAGATCCTCAGAGGGATTTGAAACACTCTCTGATGTGAGGAATTGGTGGTTTGTCCGGTTACCTGCAAACTTGATAGCAGAATCCTTTGTGTCTCACTCTTAACTTTGTTATCCCTCACTTGGAACTCATCTAGGTGTTTTGAGACGCAACTCATATTTTTACTTTCTTAAAGGGTGATCGTGTACATCAGAAAAGGTTAGTATAAGAAAACTAAAAATACTAAAGTGTGCATAATAATATATATAATATATAATTTTATTTGTCAACTAAAAAGAAAAGCTATAAAGTTGAGTGTAATGGCACACATCTATAATCCCAGCAGTTACGAGGCTGAGGCAGGGGGATCACAGGTTGAAGCCCAGCCTGGGCAACTCAGCAACTTGGTAAGACCATACCTAAAAATAACAAAGGGCTAAGGATGGGCTCAGCTGAGCCTTCTGGTTCCATCCCCAGTATTGCCATGGATGGATGGATGGATGGGTTGGTGGATGAAAAGAGACAATGAGACCCTGAGGGAAGGAGGGAGGAAGAAAGGAAGGAAAGCACAAAACTACTTCTAATTCATTCGTCAGCCCTTGCTTTTAAAAATATCTGTAGAAAAATTTTACACATACAATGCCTACTTTTTTTTATTTTAAAAATAAAAGGAGGAAAACATTAACAGACAGACAACCTTTTACAAAATAGCAAAAGAACAGTACAGACAGTACAGAGTTATAAACAAAGTGGTAGGAAATTAACAATGCTTATTGTATTACATATTGATATCTTCAAAGTGGTTTCTCATGAAAACAGATAGAGACATGCAATATTGATCAGTCAAGGACTCATTGACCATTTCTTTCAGCAAAGAAATA
>NW_004955422.1:28868460-28909049 GCF_000276665.1 Chinchilla lanigera | reverse complement strand
TCCCTCTTCATTAGCTGCACAGCAAAGGCCACTAGTGTCCCTAGTTTTCTTGTTGGTCAGGTTTGCCCCTCAGTGACCCCTGAGAAGCACTACTTAGTCTCGGGTTTTCCGGCAGTTGTTGATTTGTATCTAGTTATCCCCGGTCTCAGATGCGGGCATTGGTGTCAGCTGATGGCAGACCATCTGATCCAGTGTCCCCTTGCAGTGTAGGGCATGTGCATGGCCCAGACTCTGGTTGCACTGGTGTGACAATCCCGGTCCAGTGGACCTATGTCCCCAGGCAGTTCAGGGTACAGGCAAAACCTAGACACAAACTGCAGGGTCGACAGTTTGTGAACCACCTGATTCTGTGTCTCTAGTCAGTTCAGGACACGTACAGGAACCAGATGCAGGCCGGATGGGCAACAATCACAGACTGCCCATGCCTGTGACCCTCTAGGGGGTCTGGGCGAAAGTAAAGCACAAACTCTAACCACTGGACCAGCAGCTCTTGGAGCACTCTCTCACTTGGGGCAGGGCCTGCGCAGGGAGGGGCCACACGTGCCCTCCCCAGCCAGAGAAGTCCCTGGGGCTTCTGAGTGAGGACCTACTGTCTGCTGCGGGTGCCCGGAGGGCAGACTCAGTCTGTAATGGCGGCGGGGTCCTGGGTTGCCCGCTGTATCCCCAGGAAGTAGATGGGAAATACCTGGCTCTCTCCATGAGTTTCAGCTGGAAATTGTGGCGGTGTAAGCAAAACATGGACTGGAACCACGGGACCAGCAGCTCCCGGAGCACTGGCTCACTCGGTGCAGGGAGAGGCTATATGCGCCTCCCCCGCCCCAGGCAGAGAAGTCCCTGGGGCTTCTTAGTGAGGACCTCCTGTCTGTCGCAGGTGCCCTGAAGGCAGAGACTCAGTCTGTAATCTATAATGCCTACTTTTAAAAACTTCATTACAATAATTTTCAGTGTATACAAAAGTAGAAGAAGTAGTATAACTAACCCTCCTTATCTAGCTTCAACAGTTACCAGGATATTGCCACATTCAATTCATCTATATTTCCCTTTAGCTGTTTCTTTTTTCAGGTTTATTAAGGTATGACTTAATACCATAAAACCACTCATTGTAAGTGTAAAGCCAATGCACTTTAGTAAATGTGCAGACTTCTGCAACCATCGCCATGATGACAATGTTTTAGAACATTTCTGTTACCCTCGTAAGTTCCTTTATAGTCAAGGGATTGACATTGTAATCAACCCCTGCTCTCACAGCCACCTAACCACTCATCTGCTTTCTGTCTCTGTAGATTTCCTTTTCTAGGCATTTAGTGGGAGTGGAATCATACAATGTATAGACTTTTGCATCTGGTTTCTTGTACTTAGAATAATATTTTTGAGGTTCATCTATGTTGTTCATTCCTTTATTGCTGAATAGTATCCCATTGTGTGGATATACATTTTGTTTCTCCATTCACTAATTGATGGGCTTTGAGTTGTTTCCAATTTTGAACCATAATAGCCTCCTTTATCCTAGGGAACACATCCCAGGATCCCCCCAGGTGAATGCCAGAAGCCATCTGGTGAGTAAGTAAATTAAAAGTGTTTATTACAGTAATAGGCACATTGCCATTAATCCCCCTCAAAATACTCTTTCCTTGAACTTCTCCCATCTTTCTTGCCCCTTTCTGAAGCACTTCTGGAAGATATTAGTGAATGTCTTTATGAGCTATGATAAAAAATTCAGTGAATGCTGCCTGTGGCCATCCAACAGAAAGGCAGGCTTGTAAATACATTACAGTGTTGTCATCTATGTTTTTCATTGTATCTGGCTCTGTGCAGCATCTGGCTATTCTCCAAAGCCAAAATGGCTATGAAAGATAAAGGTTTTGAGTTGATTTCAGGACATTGAGGTAGCCACAACAGTACACCTAAGATGCTCATGAAAAACGACTTCTTGAACCACTTCAGAAAGTGGCAAGAACAGTAAGGTAGGTATATTCAAAGTGAGGGGGACTATTTTGGGGGAATTAATGGCAGTGTGTCTTTTATTGTAATAATTCTTAAAAATTTAATTATTCACCAGATTTGTTGATCATCTCATCTATGCATGTCTATGATAAGTTTAATCTTACAAATTATATGTGTTGGGGCTGGGGATTTAGCTCAGCGGCAAAAGCGCCTGCCTGGCAAGCGCAAGGTCGTGAGTTCGGTTCCTGGTACCGGAGAAAAACCAAAAAAAAAAAAAAACAAATTATATGTGTTGAAATTAGCAATAATAAAAAATAGAACAATTATAACATTTTAATAAAAATTATTTGAAATTTATGCAGTGTTTATTTCTGGGACTAATATTTTCAAAACCTGGTTAATTATAGGTAATTGAAACTGTGGAAAGTGAAGCCATGGGTAAGGGGTGACTGTTGTATTATAATTAAAGTTGCTATGAATATTTACATAGCAATCTTTGCTGAACATTTATTTTTCTTTTTAGTAAATGCCTAGAGTTGGAAATCATGGCTAGTAACTTTTTGTATAACTTTTTTTAAGATACGCCAAACTTTCTAAAGTGACTGTACTCTTTTACATTCCCACCAGTGGGATATGAGGGTTGCAGTTTCTCTGTGTCCTCATCTACACTTCTTGTCTATGTATTTGAGTTTAGTCATGTTATTGAGGGTTGGTTTGTACTTCTCTAATGACAAGTGATATTAAACATCTTATATGTTTATTGGCCATTCATGTGTTTTCTCTGGTTAATTATCTATACAAATATCCCCTCTCTGGCACTCCCCAGAGTTGAACCCAGGGACTTCCCACATGCTAGGCTCACTCTTATCAGGCCTTACACATTTTTAAATTGAGTTGCTTGTTGACTTGTTAAGTTACAATAGCTCATTATATTCTGGACACATGTCTCTTATCAGATACATGATTTCAAGTCTCTTTTCAGATCAATGATTTGCAAAGATTTTCCCCTTAAACCAAGCACAGGAAAGGCTGAGGCAAGACTACAAGTTTGAGCCAACGCAGAAACATAGCATAGACCCCATCTTACAATAAAAGAGATGGGGATGTAGCTCAGTAGTAAGACCTACCATAGATTCAATCCCCAGAATGAATGAATGAATAAGTAAATAAATTTACTTTAAAAGTTTATTTCTAGACTTTCTAATTTCTATTCCATTGTTATATATACCTGTCCTTACAACCCTGTCATTATTACTGTGTTTTATAATGTTTAGAAATTGGGTAATATAAATCCCCAATTTTGTTTTAAAAGTTGTTTTGGATGCTCCAGGTCCTTTCCATTTCTATATAAATTCTAGGATCAATTTGTCAGTTTCTACAAGAAAGCCTGCCGAGGTTTTGACAGGAATTGAATTAAATTGAATCCATAGATAAATGTGAAAATCGCCATCCTAACAATATTGAGTCTTCTAATCTACAAATAAAGAATGTTTCCAATTAGCTAGATATTTCATTCCTCTTAACAAGGTTGTATAATTCTCAGTGTGCAAGTCCTTCTTAAAATATGTATTTCTAAATGTTTTATTCTTTTTGATAGTAGAATTTTTTCAATTGTTTATTGCTAGTATATGAAAGTACAGTTTTAATTTCTATATACTGATCTGATAGATTAGTATATAAAAATTTCTATATATTGATATATTAATTTCTATATATTGATCAGATAGATCTGTGACCTTCCTGAACTTGTTTATTAGTCCTAGTCAGTTTTGTAGATTTCTTAGGGTAATCTAGTTACAGGATTGTGTGAACTGCAAGTAAAAGTACTTCCTTTCAATCTGGATGCCTTTAATTTTTAATTAATTTGTTTTAGTGCACCAGCTTACAGAACAAATTTGAATAGAGATGATAAGAGTGGACATTCCTGCCTTGGTCCTGATCTTAGGAGAACTTAGCATTCAGTCTTTCACCATTAAGTGTGATATTGACTGAGTTTTTCATAGCTGACCTTTATATGATTGAGGAAGTTCCTTTTTAGCCCTAGTAGAGTTTTTATAATGACTGAAGTGTTTCTCTGCATCTGTTGCAATGATGGGTGGGTTTTGTCCTTTATGCCTTTTTATGGTGTATTGTATTAATTGATCAGATATTAAGTCATCCTTGCATTCCTGGGATATATCCACTTGGTCATGATCTGTAGAAAAGCCTTTTAATATATTGCTGGTTCAGTTTGCTCATTTCTTGTTAAAAATATCCTTATCTGTATTCATGGTAGACGTTGATCTTTAGTTTCCTTTCCTTGGATGTCTGGCTTTGGTACATGCTTTATAAATTTTGAGTTAAGGAAAAAAAAAAAGAGTGAGAGATAAAAGCAGCCAGGCTATACATAAGCTACTGTACATCATTTTATTCATCCTGAGATTGGAAGTCCTTCAGTAATATTTCTGACTATATATTGCCAAATTGCTCTCCCCAAAGACTGCCAATTTTCTTGTATCTTATGCACTCTTAGACTTTTTAAAGGTTTGTGACTCTAATAATAAAAAATAGGAGGTCATTATTTTGACATGTACTTTTTTAAATTATCAATGAAGTTGACCACCTTTTTGTGTTTGACCATTTAAATATTTTTGTTATTAAGCTGTTAGTATTCTTCTAAGTATTTTGTCCTTTATTGGTTTGTAGGAGTTCTTTGTATATTGAAGAAATCAGTCCTTTGTTATGTGTATAACAAATGTTGTTACCCAAATTCTTTTTCTGTACTATGTATACTTTTTAAATTTTCTTCACTTTTATATCATTTTTATATCTTCTAGATTTTGTTTTATTCTTAGAAAATTTTCCATCCAGATTATTTTTTAAATTTTATTTTAAAGAGAAAATAATAAAATTTTAAAACAAGATAACAATGGTTAATACATTGCATAAGATTTTTTTTTTTTAATGTCTGTATATCAAGAAATGTCATTACCAGGTGTGGTGGCACAAGCCTGTCATCCCAGCGTTCAAGAGGCTGAGGCAGGAGAATTGCTGTGAGGCCAGCCTGGGCTACACAGTGAGTTTGACCAGCCTGAATCACTTAGTGAGATCCTGTCTTAAAAAACATGCAAACAAACAAAAAGAAATGTTATTTCCAAATTTATTAGAAATGCACAGGCTCCACCCCAAACCCACTGAATCAGGTTTTGCATTTTTAACAGGTTTCCAGGTGACTTAGTAAGTTTTGAGAAGCACCAGTCAACTTCCTGGAGCACTTCTCCCTTTCCTCTCCTCCCCGTCTAGCCTTAAAGAAGGCTTGAATTCTTACATGTGCTCACCCACACACAGTGGGTGTGTTGCTGCTCCTGCTTGTTTCTCAGCACACTCTTAACAAGTTGACAGCAACTGAGACCAAGTGTGATTGGCTAGTGACATATCTCTTCCAGCTGTCTGAAGGCTCCTTGTGGGCATGTATTCTACAAGGTTGACACATAGTAGTGCCTGATGCATACAGAAATAGTTGACTAATTTCTGTACTGGTTAGAACATGGGCTTTTGGCTCAGACTGCCTGGGTACAAATCTTGTCTCACCAAGTATTAGTTACCTCTCTAAGTCTCAGTTTCCTCATCTGTAAAATGGAAATAGTAAGAGTCCCTACCTCATAGGATTGTTATGAAGATTGCATTACTATATGAATAGAACCTAGAACTGTGCCTGGTGGGTAATCACCATCCAATATATGTTAGCTGCCATTGTTATCAGCATTGTTACATTCTTGTCATCTTATAATTCAACTCACCTGCCTCAGAAGAACATACTGGTTTCTCCACATTCTGGATGGATGACCTTAGGTGAGTTACTTAATTTCTGGTTCTTGGGTTAACTGGCAATCATCTGCAAAATGGTGACAAAAATCAGTAGGTACTCATCAGTGTGTGTACAGTGCTTACAAAGCAGGACTAGATAAAAGGAAGTTACCATGTCTGCCACAGTGCCTTGAACTTACTAGGTGTGCAGTGACTTGGAGGCCTTTTGTGGTGTTGTCTTCTTGCTAGGGTATTAACCTCCTTGCTGACTTTTTGTTTGTTCCTTGTGCATGGACTTGCTCCATTGGTTTGAGGCTTTGAAGCAAAAATGTAGTGGAGTCTTTCAGTATTTGTTTTTCATTCCTCAGCAACTTGAGCTCTCAGGGAGTCCTTGAGTTCCCCAGGGCAGTATCTTTCAGCTAAGTCTGGAAGATTCTGTTTCAAAAGAAGATAGAACTGAAGTAACTTCTTAGATTTAATTGGCTTGATAACCAGAAGAGATTGTAATCCTCTGCCCTGGCTTCAGTCACTTATCAGATAAACCTAAAAGGTTTGGTGTTAGGCTTCTTGGGAGAGGAAGTTTATAACACAGGCAAGAAACAGTGGTCATAATGCTTTACATGTAAGGATAGTGGCTTACTGGTGGTGGAGTATTTCCAAATTCATGTTCTCTTTTTAGCCCAACTTCTATGTGAAGCCATCCTAATAAACGGGGACATAAGGTCCAGCAAAGTTGATGGCCCACAGCTGCATAACTGAGGGGTAAGGTTTAACTTCCTGCCCATATTTTGGGGCCCCAAACTTAGAGCTTTCCCCATTACATGACAGCTGCCCACCTATTGTCTAGATAAAATTTAAAAACTAGCCAAAGAGAAATAGGGACCAGTATCCGCCTCCATCCCAGTGGGTATGTGTCATTTAGGGTAGACTTTAACCTGAGCAGTGGATTGTGACTCTTAACTGCTTTAGGATCATCTGAAACAGTAGTTCTTGAACTTTAACTTGGGCAGCTTTGTGAAATGTAAGTTCTGGTTCACTAGTTCCTGGGCAGGGCCTGAGGTTCTCTTATTTCTAACAGGCTTCCAAAAAATGGTGATTGCCACTCTCCATAGATCTCACTTTGAGTAATGAGGACCTACAGATCCTTTAAAAATACGAATCCAGGGCCCTCTCTGAGATTCTGCCTTTTAACTGGTCAGGATGATGAATAAATATAAAGTAGAGTAAGTGCTTGCATTGGTAGGTTTTAAATCTCCTCAGGTTACTCTTAAGGCATCAGGGCAGAGAGCTGCTCTCCTTACTGACTTTGTTCATTGTGTATAGGCTTGCTACAGCCAAAGTGTAGGGCTGGAGGTGTTCTCAGGGATCCTCAACCAAGGTGCTTTGACAAATGAAAAGGCAAAAGGTGTCAAGAATTCCTTCAATGTGAGGATTTTTTTTTTAAATCAAATTCTCTAAGAGTTACAGAAAAGATTAAGAGCCAAAGTTGTTTTTTGTTTGTTTGTTTGTTTGTTTGTTTTGTCTTTTTGAGACAGGGTCTCCCTATGCAGTGGCCTTGAGCTCACTTTGTAGCCTTGGCTGGTCTCAAACTCTCAGCAATCCTCCTGCCTTAGCCTCCTGAGTGTTGGGATTACAGGCGTGCACCACCACTCCCAGCAGAGCCAAAGTACTAATTTGTATGTGAGTGGATGGTTTCATCTTTTTTTTTTTTTTTTTAGATCAGGGGTTGGTTGGTGCTTATTTTAATAAATATACAGAGCACCCCCATCAACAAGCTAGACAAGCATTCTATGCAGGTGGAGAGAGAGCCAATAATTTAAATGGCCAAAACAACATGAAAAAAGTACTGTAGTGAGGACTTAAATATTTCTCAAACACTTAAGGCAGTCTTTGAACATTACAGGTGTGATAATACATTTGGCTATTAGGTAATATTTCCATTTTCTTGCCACTAGTATCATAGTACCCTGAAAAGGAAAGAAAGAAGAGAATGATTCACCTTGTGGGAATCTGAGGAGTTCTTAAAGGGAAACATTTTACCTGAACATCCATGCATAGGTAGGACTTGAATCAGGCAAGACTGAGGGGCAAGAACTGAGGGCCAAGAACAGGAACAACCTCTGGGCTTACCCGAAGGCTTAGAAAGAAAAGGTGGAGGTGCTGTGGGCTAGTCATCTTGGGCCAGCAAGCGGGTGACCCTCCATACCAAGCCAGATTAGCCAAACCAAGTGTGCAGAGCAGTGTTTTCTTTCTCATTTTTCTTACATGGTGTAAATTCTGTGTAATTCTGTATAGAAAAGGAAAATACAGACACGGTACACAAAATAGGAAACACCATCATTCAGTCCACTTAAATAATTCTCTGGTGAGTGCTCTTTTGTGTACATTCTGGCATACTTTCCATATCTTTCATAACTGTCTAGGAGTGCAGGGTCTAAGAGAATGCACTTCTGGGGGACCTACCAGGTTGCCCCCAGAAGTGTCCCAGTTTCTAACTCTTCCAGCCGTATGAGAATACCACACAATGCCATTTTAATTCAAAACTGGTAGCAGCATCTGGGTGTAGTCATGAGTTCTAAGCTGAATTTGAATTGCTTTTAGTTGCCAACTTAAGCATTAAAGAGTCTAGCATATTATAGAGACATTCTTTGCCATTTTTCTTTCTCTCTTGATCCTTCCTCTGAGATTAAAAAAAGTTGTAGCTGGTTGATAGTATCTTTGTGTAAGGATTGTCTATTTTCTGCATATTTAAAAATTCAGTGTTTTCTTTCCTAAACAATTTGTGGATGACAGCGTGTGCCTGTAATGCAGAATCGTCTTCCTTACATTTTGGTTAACTGCAGTTCACATCTAGAAAAAAATTAGAAGAAAAGAAGAGGGCAGTGCTTATTTTTTAAATGAAGCACATTCTAATAGCTGACAGATGTGTGTTTGCTAAGGATTCTAAGAGGAAGGGCTTGGACTTTCACGTGGCTGGTCAAGTGGAGGAAATCCTATGATGGAGAGGAAATCAGATGTTGTAACCAGCTCACATCTAGTAGAGCCCCTTACTGTTCTAAAAGAATACAGATCTGTTTGTTGATTCAAGGGAAGGGAAGGCACTGAAACCCTTTCCTTTGTGCCTGCAGAGGATTTTTCTGGAGGGATTTCAAGGAACTGGTGGTAGCAGTTGTTCCTTGGGAGCTAGTGTGTATATACCTGTTTGTACAGTACCTACCTATTTGGAGTAAATATTTGCACTCTTTTAATTATTCATTGTATAGGTTTTATTTTTTCAAAAAATGTGTTGGCATGTGATTTTTTTAAAAACTTTACTTGCCCATAGTATGAAAGATGTTGACTTTAGGAGAAACCAAGTGAAGACTATGTGGGAACTCTCTGTAATATCTTCTATAAATCTAAATTTATTTTTAAAATGAATGATTTTTAAAAGACAGAGGGAGAAAAATTCTGTCTTCCTATGTGGAATCAGATGAAGCAATTTTCCACCTTTTAATCCTTGTGTGTGGTACTAAGGATGAATACCAGAACCTTTCAGTTAAGCTGCTTAAACTGCGCCCTCCCTCCCCGCCATATCTGAGATTAGGTCTTTCAAGTCACCCAGGCTGGGCTTAAACTTGAGATCTTCCTGCTTCAGCCTCCCAGAGTGCTAGAATTATAGGTCTGTGCCACCACAGCTGGCTTAGTCTTGTCATTTCTTTTAAAGATTTTCCTGTTCTGCTACTTCTTCTTGCCTCTTGATTATCAAATGTGATAGACGTATCTTAGCCATTTGTAGCTGTTTTATTTTTTAATTAACATGAGCTGGTAAATGCTTATACACATTCATAAGTCAGAAGGAAAACACTGAGTATATTGCTCTTAATTTACAAAAAGTCCACAGAACTCTGAACTTTGCATTAATTAATTAATTTATTTAGTTATATGTTTAGATGGTGGGGGTCTTGATATATTGCCTAGGTTGGCCTTGAACTGCTGAGCTCAAGTGATCCTTCTGCCTCAGCCTCCAGTAGTGTATGTATGTACCACTGAGCTGGAACCTTAAATTTGTTATTTGTTTGTGTTTCAGTACTGAGGATTGAACCCAGGACCTTTGCACTGAGCTACATCCCCAGCCCTTTTTTATTTTTGATATAGAGTTTGGCTAAAATGCCCAGGGTAGGCTCAAAATTGCAGCCCTCCTGTCTCAGCCTCTCACAGTTCTGAGATTACAGATGTGTTTACCTCAATAGAACCTTAAATCTTTTAGCCAGGCATGGTGGCACACATGTAATCCCAACTACTCAGGAGGCTGAGGCAGGAGGGTTGTGAGTTTGAGCCCAGCATGGGTAATTTAGTGAAGCTGTATCTCAGAATTAGGGCTAGGGATGTACTCAGTGGTAGAGTGCTTACATAGCATGCACAGGATCCTGAAGTCAGTCCCCAACACCCATCCGTCCCCAATGCACACACTTTTTCACAGCTTTTTTTTTTTTTTTTTCCCTATTTGTAGTCCAGGTACAGGTGCAAGTAAGAGTGATTTTTGGCAGGTCCCTCAGTGACTGACTGCCTGTAAACCTGTGTTTCAGAACCATCTGAACGTGTGTTCAGGGTATGGGGCTAACTTGATGACTGGAGGAAATACGCATCTGAAATAAGGCAGCAGTAGAGGATAGAGACAGGAGGTGGTATGAAAATGCAGTAAGTTGGCGATTCATAATGCAAGTTTCTTCTTTAGACCAGGCGGAGGAAAGACAGCCTGGCAGCTCTTCTAGTCCCTTGAGTGAGTGAAGTGCCATTATTAATGAGAGGAAAGAGATGCTTTGGTGGGCAGATTTCTCGAGGTCATAAGTTGGTCTGGTTTGCCTTGTGTTCCCAGGTGCCTCTCTGGCAAGCAGCTACTGAGAGTGCCTCTGGGCTCCACGTTCCCATGGCTCTGGAGACACAGTCCCTGCTCTCTCAAGGGTTACATTCAAGGGGAGAGGATGTGTGACACACTGAAGCATGTCTACCCACATCATACGTGTTGAGTAGATAAGACCACACACAGATATAAAACTTAGAGTGAGGGACTGGGAGAGAAGGTACATGTCCCCTGAGGCTGCTGTTTCAGGTGAGGTGGTCAGTGAAGACCTCTCTGAGGAGGTGACATGTGAAGAGACTTGCATGACACAGGGAGTAAGTGAGCCATATATATCTGTGTGGTGTTCCTCAGCAGTAGCGATGCAGATGAAGGCCCGGAGGGTACAGAAGGGCTTGCTATCAAGGCCGTTTGGCCGGAACTGAGTGAAGAGAACCGAAAGAGGTGATGAGGCCAGTGCTGTTTTTGAGAAGGCCTACAGGAAAACATGTTGGTGACACGGGAGCTTCCTGACAAATGAGCCCATTGCTAAAAGGAGAATGGGAAAGAATAGAATATTGTAGAGATTTGCTTCCTGTAAGGTGTAGTAGACAATGATATACTATGAGCTTGGTTGAAAGAACAGTGATCTAGAAGTTGGGATGTGTGGCTCCCATGTGACAATCTTCCATTTTGCACAGATGTTAAGTGACAGTTGTGTGACCATTTCTGGAAATGCATGGTCATTGCATTGCAATGCTTTTGGGAGCATGAATTTGTTTTCATTGAGGTGACTGTTTACATCATGTTTTTGAGAAGTAACTGCCAAATATCCAAGTCTAAATGTTCTCAGGTCTTCTGTTTGATTTTCAGAGGTAAGGTCTCACTGTATTTCCCAGGTTAGTCTCAAAGTCCCAGTTTGAAACAATCTTCCTGCCTCAGCTTCCCAAGGAGCTGGGACTCAGGCATATACCAGCATATCTGGCTGTTGGGGCATTTGGGAAGCAACATTTATAAGGGCCTCAGGCTTCCCAGAATGGGAGGTGATACTGGGTCAGTAGAAGCAGACATGGGAGTAGTATGATTTCATCAGCTCTGAACAGAAGTTCATTTCTTTCCCTCATGCCAACTGTGGCCTCTCTTTTTCCAAGCAGGTTTGGCTGCCCTGGTCTCTGCTACTTGTTTCTCTCACGTGTCAAACAAGCTCCTTCTATGTCCCGGGGGTTGCACCAATCAACTTCCACCAGAACGACCCTGTAGAAATCAAGGTAAGTGTGGTCTTGGATCATTGGGACCTCTGTGCTGAGCTGTTCATGTCTGTCTTATGGTTGCAGAGGACACAAACCAGTTCCAGTTACCCTAGGAACAGGAGGGCCCACTGCGTGCTTCATGGCTAGTAGGGTGCCCTCAAGAGCCTATAGCCCAGGAACTCTGCTTACCTCTTCATTTCTGTTGCTGTGCTGCTGGCTTCTGCTATGTCTGTCTCTCTGTCTTTTTCTGTCTTTCAGGTATATGTCCATCTCTCTCTCTTCCTACAATGCAGCTTGCCTCCTCTGTGGTTTTTCTGTCTCCCTCTTCATCTGTTCCTTCCTCCTATTACCAGCTTTCTCTGTATAACTCAGCATCTGCTCATATGGTTCATATATTGTAAACATCTCTTTTCCTTGGCAGGCAGACTTGTAACTTGCAGGAACGTTAATTAAAGGAAACTTTACTAAGGGTTGTTTACATGTCAAGCATTAGGCCTGACCTAGCCCTACAAGAATCCTCTGAGGCAAAGTATATGTTCTGTAGATCTTTGTACATTTTACAGATAAAGAAACTGAGGCCTAGGGAGGTGAACCAACTTGCCCAAGGTCACATGGTGAGGAACACACAGGGTTTATTCCAAGCCTCTTCTCTTTACCCTTTGCCCCACTTGTACCCTCTGCCAAAACCTCTCGAGCAAAGCATTACCAGGGCATCTCGCCTCCAGTCTTCCCAAGCTGAGGATGTGGGAGTGGACAACTTAGGTAGGAAGAGAGAACATAAAGATGGGATTCTTTTCTTTGTAATGCATATTTTTCCTGATTATCCAGGGAAAGAATTCTAAGAAACTCAAAATTATTACACAGAATAATTCACGACGTGCTTAATAGCTATCCTCAGTTCTCTCAATCTGACATCACCAGGAGCTCTGAAAGTCAAGGTTTTTCTAAGTCCACTGAAGGCAAGAGCTGCTCTCTCCCATCATGAAGCTGTTTGTTCGTTTCATTTATCTTACTTAGCATGAATATTTTTGCATTTATCTACAGAATTGTGCAATGTGAAGTACTGCTCCAGACTTTCCTGGGAGTGTTACAAATCCTGTGATATGTGTATCACGTTGCTTCTCTAAAATCTAAAAAAGTTCTAATTCTAAAACAAGAGTTTTAAATAAGGATTATAAAAACTTAAAATTCTACAGATTATTTACGCTTTTGGATGGTGTATGAGGTGTAGTAGGGAGTCCATAAATAGTAAAAATATTTAGCTAGATTAAAGTTTTGTCTTGCACCATTTTCATTGGTTCTATTTTATCTATGATTTTGGGGTTTTCTGTGACTGCTGGCTTTTCTGAAGCTGTATTCTATGTGTTTGGATCATTTCCTAAACATTCTCCTTTGTCATCTTCTTAAACCTTATTTTTTGGGGGAATTGTTTGGTTTGGTTTGGTTTGGTTTAGTGTTTTTCTGTTGTTGTTGTTTGTTTTTTACAGTAGTGGAGATTAAACCCAGGGCCTTTACTCTGAACATCCCCAGCCCTTTTTTTATTTTGAGACATGGGCTTGGTAAATCGCTGAGTTGCTCATGCTGAACTTGAATTTTCAGTCGTCTTGCCTCAGCCCCCTAGAGGGCTGCAATTAAGGCATGTACCTGGGTTTAAACCTTCCTTATGTTTATTTTTTAAACCTCCTTTTTCATGGCTATACAGTATTTAATTGAATAAATACATTATTCAGTGTTGATCAGTTTCCCATTATACAAGCTTTTATTGGTTTTTGTTTTTCCACTCTTCTCATTTAGCAGATATTTAATGAGCACCTACACTGTATCATGCTAAGGCACAGAGATTATACAGGTGACCCTTACCCTCATGAAGTTTAAATTTTAGCTTCTAGTGGAAGGTGTTTGTTTGCTTGCTACTGGGGATTGAACCAGGGCTTCACACATGCTGGGCAAGCATTCTGCCACTGCACTGCATCCCTAGCCAATTTTACTTTTTTACAAGGTCTCATTAAATTTCTCAGGCTGACCTCAAATTTACTATCCTCCTGCCTCAGCTTCCCAAAGAGGTGGATTTATAGGGGTGTACCACCATACCTTTCTTGGTTGTAATTTTATTTGTTGTTTTGTTTGTTTTGAGACAGGATCTTGCTATGCAGTTCAGGCTGGCCTTGAGCTCACTTTGTAGCCCAGGTTGGCCTCAAACTCTCAGTAATCCTCCTGCCTCAACCTTCCAAGTGCTGGGATTACAGGCGTGCACCACCATGCCCGTACTTGATTGCAGTTTTAAACTAAATCTTTAAGGCAGTATAATAAAACTAATGAAAAGTAAAAGAATCCAGAATTGTGGAAGGTACGTAGTATGCTATAGTCATGTCTGCTACAGTTACCTTGCCTATTGGGTAGTGTTATGAAGTATTCTACACATAGTTGGGTACCAGGGAGGATTCTCAGAACAGTGGTCTTGGTTTCTGGCAAATTGAATTTCTCCTTCCACCAGGCTGTGAAGCTTACCAGCTCTCGAACCCAGTTACCTTACGAATACTACTCATTGCCCTTTTGCCAGCCCAGCAAAATAACCTACAAGGCAGAAAATCTGGGTAAGTTCTTCTCTCACACTATTTCAGCTTGTCTCATACGGGAACCCAGTGTACTTTTCCTAATAATGATACCCTTGTCTAGCCCTTGCCATTATACTTGACACTGTTGTTTATAGCTTACATGCCTACTAGCTTATTTCATCCTTACAGTGGCTGGGGTAGGGTGGTTGCTGTTTTTTTTTCCCCCCATTTTGCAGATTAAGTGTTTTGCCTTTGGCTGTATTATTAGTTAATGGCTAAGCTGGGCTTCATGTCTGTGTGGCCATTCTTCAGAGCTGGAGCGCTTGGCTTCTGTTCAGACTGGCTCTCTGTTGATTTCTTCATAGCCCCTTCTTTCTGGTAGCTTCTGCCACCTGCAATCCCTTTAATTGAAAGTAGTGGTGACTGCCTCCGTCCTAAAGCAAGTCAAAATGTCACCATACTTGCTAAGCCTGCACAAGAGTTCTTCAGATAGTGTGTGAAGCACCTATGTAGTGTCTGGCACAGTAGTCCCATAAATAGTGGCCATTTTATTCTAGTTTAAGTAATTCTCCATGTGGCAGAATTTCAAGCTGAAAGGAAAAGAGGCATCCATTCAGAACACAGTCATTAGTGCTTCCTCTCTGCCTGTCTTACATTAAGTCATGGAGAAAAGAGTATGGACAGATAGATGGTCTCCCTTATCTCAAGCACCTCACAAGACTTTACACCTCTATTATACCTAAGAAAGAAGAGAACTGGTTCTTGGCCAGACCCCTGAAATGACCACCTTCTCTGTTCAGGGCTCCCAAGACTCAATTGTTTCTTGAACTCCTGCCGGACAGGTGTCCCTACTGGCAGCTATTAGGGATCTCATACCAACTGGGGCAGGCCTTGGAGCCAGTTTAAACAAGAACAGGTATCACTGCCTTCCCTAGAGATCCCCTGTGCATGAGCCAGACCCTATTCTAAGTATTTGTGTGATTTATCTTATTTATTTCTCACAACACCTGTGAAATAGATTCTTTCGCTATCTCCTTATTGTAGAGAAGGAAAGTGTGGCACAAGGCAGTGATATCACTTGCCCCAAGTCACCTAGAAAGTGACAGGACCCTGGGGACTCTGGCTTCTGGGTCCACACTCTGTACACTGTCCTACTTGATACCTGCAGTAGCTTTGCCAGCTAAGCATCATTGCCCTTTCATAGTGGAGGGAGCAGTGACTAATAGGAGGAGGAGTAGAAATTTTCAACTCAGGTTTTTTAAGGTAAGACAGGATTTTTACTGAAGCCTTTCTGGTGTCCTGGCTGCCTTCTCCAGAAAGACTCACCGAGGCAGCTGAGGGCTGTGCTTGTGACTGTTGCATTGATAGCAGTTCATATCATGGTGTATGGGTTGGAGCACCTATGGCAGGAATGCTAGAATATGATAGCAACTGCTCTTGGAGGGTCCCTGTCATGCTTTGTGGCCTGATGAAGGAATACTTCTGACTAGGCGTGGTAGTGTGCACCTGTAGTCCTAACTACTCAGGAGCCTGAGGCAGGAGGGTAGATATCTTGAGCCCAGAGGTTCAAGGCCAGCCTGGCAACACAGCAAGACCCTGATCTCAAATTAATTAAATATATACAGACACAGTATATGCTTATAGAAGACATAATACATATACATATAGAAATGAGCCATTCTAGACCAGTAGGTCCCCTTTCTTGGCTAAAATGTAATTTCTCCTTTCTAAATGTCAAGAAATGATACCACTTCATTTGCTCTGCAGCCGGTTTTTCTCTGTTTCCTCCTCTCCTTAAGCCAGTTCATGTTGACCTGCAAAGAAGCTGGCAGTAGGACATGTGAGGAAAAAGCCCAGGGGCCTGATACCACTGCAGTCAGGATAATCAGTTGCTCTTTGGCCCTTAGCTAATCATCTGTAAAATGCCATTTTGGCAGTGCATCATGCAGGAGTCCTTTTGATGTCCCTGCTCCACTGGCCAGTCCACCCATGGACTTCGCAGGCTCATCTGCACTGCCAGGCTTCTGAAAGTGGTGAAATGGGGAAAGGGCCCCTCCCTTTCCTGGGTGACCTCATCCACACTTGAGGCATTGTTTGCCTGGCTGCTGCCTTCCATACGTCAATGTTGCCACTGCAGCGGTGCCGCTTGTGACCACCTCACAGCGGCAACTCACAGCTTGGCCCTCACCACTCATCTGCACCTTAAATCTTGACATTTGACTATCTACTTGACATATCCAGCAGAAAATGCCTTCCATCTGAATTTGCTGTTTTTCCTGGTTTCCCACCTAGAACCTCGCTATAGGAATCGAAGTCTTCTCAACATGCAGCACTCCTTGTCATCCCTGTACCCACTCAGCAGCAGGTCCTTCAGGTTTCACCTCCACCTCGCATGAATCTGTGTTCTGAGTTACCCTTCCTACACATTCTGTTCATGTCCCCAACTTCACTTGCATGACTGGTTCCCTCCCCCAGCTCTTCACATCCTCGGTTTTCTGCACAAAGCAATCAAGGTGATCTTTCCGAAACCAGCATCAGATAGCATCTCCCCAATCTCTCATTCACATTTGTTGCTTTCTAGATAAAGTTCAAATTGTGGCCTGCCAGGGCCCATAAGGTCCAGCTCTGGCCCATCTCTCCACTTATCTTGGTCTCCAGCTCATCAAGCTCTCTGCTTTGTAGCCATACCAGCCTCTGGTTTGTCACAATGTGTGCCTTATTATTCTTTTGTCTCAACTATTCTCCCCCTATCGCTTTGTGCAGTTAAATCCTGTCTTCCATCAAAGTAACCCAACTACTACTATACTACTTCCTCAGGGAAACTTTCCTAGATCTACTCCCCGCTGTTTACAGCAACAATACAGATTTGGGGTTTTTTTAATTGTTTCTCTTTTTGGTGGTACTGGGGATTGAATCCATACTAGGCCAGTACTCTACCACTGAGCTGTATCACTAGCCCTTTTTGGTTTTTTGAGGCAGGATCTCACTAAATTACCTACACTATCCTTGAACTTGCAGTTCTTCTCCCTTAGCCTCCCAAGTGGCTGAGATTATGGGCATATGTCACCATGCCCAACAATACAATATATTCTTATTTTCCTGATTATTTAACCAAAATCTGTCTTCCAGCCAAAAGTCCCCTGAGTATGTCTGTTTAATACTGTATCTTCAAGACCTGGCCCACAGCTAGCACCCAGTGTCTGTGAGTAAGTGACTGAATGAATGAATATGTAGATGACAAAGGATTCAGAGCCATATCAAGCAGCTCCATAGTGGTAGGGAGATGTTGGGCCAAGAGCATGAGGAGGCGTTAGTCCTGTCTGTTGGCTTCAGTCAGTCTCCTTCAGCTCATCCCGGTTTCACATCTTCACAGCACAGTGAAAGCACACTTGGGCTTAGTTGACGCACCCTAGCTGCTCAGTACCTATTAGTGTGACACCTGACAGCAGGTACTCTTAGGCAACAGGGAGGCCCACAGGGGGTATGCCACTTCATCATATAAAAAGATATTTTGGCTGAAAACCTCAAGTGGGGCATTTTATCCCACTTCCTCCCTGCCTGAATTAGGATCTGAAGACACAAAGATAAATAAGAAACAGTGTCTCCCCTCAAAGAGCTCATGGTCAGCCAGGGATGGTGGCATGTACCTGTCTGTAATCCCAGCATTCTGAGAGGCTGAGACAGGAGGATTGCACTTTGGTGCCCAGCCTGGGCAACGTAGTAACTTAGCAAATCTCAAAAACTAAAAAAAAAAGGGCTGGAGTGGTAGCTTATTGCGAAGGCCCCAGTTCAATCTGTAGTACCACCAAAAAACAAAAGAGCTCACAGGTGAAGGAGACAAAAACATAAATATTTCAACACATACTATAAAGTTATATCACTGGTGCTAGGCATTGTGGTACATGCCTGTAATCCTAGCACTCGGGAGGCTGAGGCAGGAGGATCTCTGTGAGTTTGAGACCAGTCTGGGCTACATAGTGAGTTCAAGGCCAACCTGAACTACATAGCGAGATCCTATCTCCCAAAGGAAAAAAAAAAGTTGTATTACTGATATATGAAAAGGTAGAGAGGTGATAAAAATAGTGATGGCTGCCTGGCTGCTCTGTGCCTGGACTTGGATTAATGCTTGTATTTCTTACTGTAACTCTATGAGGCAGGTATTATAACTACCCTAATTTACATGGGAGGAAATTGAGGCTTTGCGACATTGACTTACCAAGACTGCTAAGCTAGTAAGTGGCAGAGGCAGGGTGCGATACTCAGTAGCATGGAGCCAGACCTGTCGCTCTTCACTATTCAGAAGGAATTCAGAAGGCCAAGAAGGTCTTCCGAGAGAGCGCAAAAGGGAAACTAAGCTTGAAGCCAGGAGCACAGGACAAGGAATGACACTCCAGGCAGAGAAGCCACTTCAGGCCTAGAGGTTTGGAAGGATGGGGTACATTTGAGCTTCAAAGAGCTGGTGGTGCTAGAGCACAAAAGAGGAAGGAAGGGTGACCAGGAGAGTAGACGAGCAAGCTGGGCTCAAACACATGGGGCAGAAAATGGGCTGCCAGGCTGAGGAACTGCTGCAGTCCCTGGAAGTCCGTTTTGTCCTGCTGTCTCATGTCTTGGGACTGCCGACCTCAGCAACCTCAGGGCTGAAGCTCTGAGCTTGATCTGTCTTTTTTATGGCAGGAGAGGTGCTGAGAGGGGACCGGATTGTCAACACCCCTTTCCAGGTTCTCATGAACAGTGAGAAGAAGTGTGAGGTTCTGTGCAGCCAATCCAGCCAGCCGGTGACCCTGAATGTGGAACAGAGCAAGCTCGTGGCCGAGCGCATCACAGAAGACTACTATGTCCACCTGTAAGTTGTCCTCTGCTCCCTGCCGGCCTCACGTCCACCGAGGAGAGGGTGCTGGTGGCAGTGGCTGTTCAGAGGGACTGATGAGGGCCTTGGGTTTCCAGCATTGCTGACAATCTGCCTGTGGCCACTCGGCTGGAGCTGTACTCCAACCGTGACAGTGACGACAAGAAGAAGGAAAAAGATGTGCAGTTTGAACATGGTTACCGGCTCGGCTTCATAGATGTCAACAAGGTAGAGTGTCTGTGGTGTGTGCAAAGAGCTGGGGAGCTACACCTCACAAGTCACAAGCACTTGGGACCACAGAGAAAGGGAGAAATTAAGCTCTGGGCTGTTAACACAGAAAAGATGGGGGTCTGTCAAGGGAATGGTCCCTCGGGTATGCATGCATTGGACAGTCCCTGGAAGATGCTACAAGAAGCCGAAGGCACAGTCACTAAAATGTTAGATTCCATTACTATGTGATTCAAACAAGTGAAATCTTGAACTTCATCAGTATGCAGGAGAGAGGACCACGCAGTGATGAAGAGCCTGTAGGCTCCCTGGTTTGAATCCTGCCCCTCCACCTACCAGTTGCCTGGGAGTCCTTGAGCCTCTGTTTCCATATCTATAGTGGGTGTGATAATGATGCCTGTTCTCTGGGATGGTTTTGTAGAGTAAATCAGACAAGTCTCTGTGAGCATTTCACAGCACAGCCCTAGGAATAAGCTGGTATCATGATGATTGCAGCCATGTTCTCTTTCCTATCTGGTTTTCTAAGCTGAACACATATTACTTAGGGAATATGGGGAAAAAAACCTTTCTTTTGAGATAATCCCTGTCCTCAATAGGCTTCTGTCCTAATTGAGAGAGAATCAGCAGAGTGAGCCTTGGGTCTTAAATCTCAGTTGCCCACTCCTGGCTGTCAATGCCAGGGAAGTGGAGAGGGAGCACATTGTGCATTCACAGTGTCACGGAGGAGGAGGCAGACCTTGGAAAGTAGCTAGGCTTGAGCTGAGTGGAGGTGGGGGTGGCGTCCTTTTTGGACTGCATTCCATGATCAGAGATGCCGGATAGGGACTGTTCATGGGGCAGGGAGGAGCCAAGGATGCCAGGGACTAATATGTTTTAGAAGATAGTAAAGACCTGCTATTTTAGAAGCAGATGATAGAAGGCTTTAATGCCAAGCTAAGGAACTTGAGCTTATATCCAGTAAGCCCTAGCAAGGCCTGCACAGTCACTGAAGGGAGGGTAGAATGAGAGCAGTTGCTTTGGAAGCTTGGTGCAGCCAGGCTTGCTGAACAAGGGGAAGGGCCTAATGTCTGGGGTGTTCTCCCTGAGTGACTTCACAGTTGTTTCCTGGCTGCTAGCTGTTTTGTCCTTTCTGTTGCTTCATTTCAGATCTACTTGCACAATCACCTCTCCTTTATCCTTTACTACCATCGGGAAGACATGGAAGAGGACCAGGAACATACATACCGTGTCGTCCGCTTCGAGGTGATTCCCCAGAGCATCAGGCTGGAGGGTGAGTGGGGAGGTCTGACCAGAGGGGCAGGGCTGGATGGGCCTGGGCTTCCATACCCAGGGTCTTCTCACATTTCTCCCCCACTAAACTGGCTGATAGGCTGTGATATATGGGTCCAGCCAGGGAGGGGTCTCTGTATTCTTAATAGAGAAGGTGGGGAGCAAGGGACACCTGACATCTGCTGTGTTATGGGCTGTGTACTTTACTAAACACCTTGCAGCAACCCCAGGAGCTAGGTGGTGATTATAATTGAAGAGCCAGAAGTTCAGAGAGGTTAATGGCTTGGCCAAGACCAAACAGCAAGTCAGGGCTTTACTGAGCCTGTTCGTAAGAAGCGGCCAGCTTACCCTGGGTCAAAGAACAAGGGGGACAGGGACAGACAAATTTGGTGGGCAGCAGGTGTCTTCTTTCAGTCCCAATGTGTGAGTGACTGGCACAGACTAAAATTGCCCAGGGTCAACAGTTGAGTGGGAGTTTGAGAGCCCAACCAGTGCTCACAGACCTCCTAGGGCCTGTCCTGCTTCACCTTTCCTCTCTGCCCTCACCCGCCATAGGGTGTTCTTCAGTTGAGCCACAGGCCTGGCTTTTGTACACAGTGGTGATTTCTGGCTTTTTCAGAAATCTGTGGAACATAGCTTTCAAACAAAACCACACACAGGAGCCTCATAAAACATAGATCTCATATTTAAAACTATCATGCTGCCTCTTCTTCCGTGAGTGTCATGAGCACAGTTTATGTTTGTGTGTGACTGTTTCGAGATCTCTGCCCCTGCAGTGGCTGATTGAGATTAGAGTCTCTGTCTGCTTTTCTCACCATTTTATCTCCATCACCCGACACGGTACCCACCATATAGTTTGGTGCTTATTGTATGTTTGCTGGCTGGAAGAAGGGGCTGGCTGGGAGAGAGAACAGGAAAAGCGCCTGCATGATTGATTACTAACATATCGGAGACCACCTGTGTGACTGAGCAAACGTGACAGAATGACCTTAGGTGTGGTGGGTTTTGAAGGGGCTTGGGTGAATGAGTGAGTTCATGTTGAGATTGAGTGCAGGAGACTGACTGCCTTGAAGGAGACCTGAACTCAGACTTCTCTCCCTCCCCTCCCCACGCACATGCCTGAAGGCTCTTTGGAAGGTCAGGACTCCAGGAAATACAAGTTCAAGGGCCATTCTTGCCTACTGTGCTCCCAGCCTCCACTCAGAGACCAGGGCCCAGCAGCAGGCATCCTCAAAGGCACCCTCAGCACAGCCTTGGGTATTGGCACTGACTACCATGGGGACACACTGAGTCTCTGTTTCTCGCAGACCTCAAAGCAGATGAGAAGAGTTCATGTACCCTGCCTGAGGGTACCAACTCCTCACCCCAAGAAATTGACCCCACCAAGGAGAATCAGCTGTACTTCACCTACTCTGTGCACTGGGAGGTGAGAAGCGGGTTTGAGCTCACAGGTGGGGCAGGAGGGATCTGATCTGGGCCAGGATTCGAGAGCAGGAGGCCTGACTCTCAAGGGCTTCCTCTCACCCCACCAGGAAAGTGACATCAAATGGGCCTCCCGCTGGGACACTTACCTGACCATGAGTGATGTGCAGATCCACTGGTTTTCTATCATTAACTCAGTCGTGGTGGTCTTCTTTCTGTCAGGTGAGAGCTCTGTGGGTTGAAGGGTGGAGAGGACGTTGAGGTGGTGTTGAGGAACTGAGACATCCCATCACTTACAGGGATTTCTAGATGACGAGAGGGTGGTGGACAGAGGTCGGGTGATGCTGGTGCTTCCAGTATCCTGACAAGCAAAGATAGGTACTGTTTAGGAAACATTTACTGAGGGCCCAGTTGCTGTTCTAAGCACTTCATTGTCATCTCAGTCCTTCAGCCATAAGAGCTAAGAGCTTAAGTGAGTGTAGTGTCACACAGCCTGTTCTCTTAACCACTGCACTTCTCCCTCGAGAGGCAGGCAGGTAGAAGACAACTGTGGGAAGAGTGTGTCTCTGAACCAAAGATGCCCAGTGTGAGTCTTGGCACATGCATAGGAGATGGTCAGGGCACTGGAAGAAAGTGGTAAAGGCATAGAGGTAAGAGAGGTCAGGCTGTAAACTTGTAACTCTAAGCAATAAACCAGCTAGAAGGACCAAGTCATGGAGGAGCTAGGATGCTTTCCTTTCTGACAAAAAACAGTATTCCATGGCTGTCCCCTTCCATCCCAGCAGCCCTTTCCTTCTATACCATCTCCTCAGTTGGCTGGAATGTGGTTCTGTCCAGGAGAGAAGTTAGGTAGCTGCATGACCAAGTCCTACTGGAGGAGGACACAGAACACTGGATTGTTGGCTCACAGCTCTTCCTTCCCACCCCTGTCTGTTTCAGGCATCCTGAGCATGATTATCATTCGGACCCTCCGGAAGGACATTGCCAACTATAACAAGGAGGATGACATTGTACGAGGTCTTGGCTAGGGTGGGATAGATTGGGAAAGGGAGGGCAATTTAGCAGGTGTGTGTGTGTGTGTGTGTGTGTGTGTGTCCATTTGTAATTTCAAAAATACTGAAAAGAAGAAAAAAACTTTTATCACCCAGAGTGATAGAGATGGGGCTTCTAGTCTCAAGTACAAATGCAATAGAAGTTGCAGAAAAAAAAAAATTAATATGACATGTCAGATTTATAATAAAACAAAAATGAAGTGGCAAAACAATATTTGTGACAAACCTAAACTGATACAGTTAAAAGAATTTATATAAAATTTCTTTTAAAGAACCAAAAACCTAGGGGCTGGGGATTACCTCAGCAGCACAGTGCCTGCCTGGCAAGCGCAAGGTCTTGAGTTCGATTCCCAGTACCAGAGAAAAAAAAAAAAAAAAAAAAAACCAAAAACCTAAAGTTACTAATGTAATGATGAAGAGAAAAAAAAATTTTTTTTTATATTTTGAGATGGGTCTCACTGTGTAGTCCAGGCTAGTCTTCATTATGTTCCCCAGGCTGACTTTGAACTTGTGGCAATCCCCCTGCTTCAACCTCCTGAGTGCAAGGATTACAGGCATGCACCACCACACCCAGCTTGAAAAGAAAATTTACGATAAGGAGCTACATTGGCCAGTATGCATCTGAAAAAATGTTTTTACCTCAGAGATAATCTCCTAAAATGCATTTAAATTCTTTAAAATGCATTTATTAAATTTATTTAAATTTTTTTAATTTATTAAAAATAAATTTTTAAATTTATTTAAATATTTAAATTTATTTAAAATGCATTTAAATTTAAATTATGAAATATACTTTTTAAAAATAGTACTAATTGTTGGCAAAGTTAACATGAAATAGGCACTTTCCTAAATTCCCCCATGGAAGGTTAAATTGACAGTTTTCTGAAAAGCAATTGGGAGTTCATCTCAAGGACTGTAAAGTAGGCACCTTGCTTTGCCACAGCAATTCTAGGATTTTATGAGGAAAAAATCAGAAATCCAAAACTGGGCCTTAGAGATACTTGTCCCAGCTTTGAAATGAAATTCCAAAGAGTATTTATTAACATAAAGAAATGTTCACAAACATCATCTGAAAATTTCTATGATCTAGATTTTATTCTTTAAAACATATACATAGGCACATAAACATACCTAAACATCTAAAGAAAATAAAACAGTGACTTCATTATTTTATATTAATGTATAAACATTACTTAAGTATCGCTAATTCTTTTTTCATTTTTATATTTTAAAATTTTTCTACATGAAACTTTTTTGTTGTGGTTTTTTTTTTTTTTTTTTTTTTTTTGGTACCAGGAATCAAACTCAGGACCTTGCACTTGCCAGGCAGGCGCTTATGCTGCTGAACTATATCCCCAGCCCTTTTTGTTCATTTAAACTTCATGGCATATACGAAAATTTTTGAACTTTTTTTATACAAATACATATTTCTTTTATAATCAAAATAAATAGCTTCTAACTCTCACCACCCAAAAACTACTAAGTCAAAATTGATATGTTTGCATGATTTTTCTTCCCACTAGGCTTATGGAATTGGGGTGATTTTCCTTTTACATGGCTACAAGTGTGTTTGTGCTCTCCTTTCCCTATATGACACTCCTATGTCAGAGCAGAGCTGGGTGACACCTGAGGAACCCTCAGCCTGCATCAGGTGACTGTGTCCTTGAGGGTGGTCTCTGTAGGAACTGATCACCAGTCTGCCTCACTCTCTGGCCCTTTGCTGCAGGAAGACACTATGGAGGAATCTGGGTGGAAGCTGGTGCACGGTGACGTCTTCAGGCCACCCCAGTACCCTATGATCCTCAGCTCCCTGCTGGGCTCAGGCATTCAGCTCTTCTGTATGATCCTCATTGTCATCTGTGAGTGGCCCGGTTGGCTGGTGCGGGGGTCTAGAGGAGCGTGGCCCACCTGATCCTGACACATGGCTAGCTCTCTGTGCACCTCAAGAAAAGAGGATGGGCTTCCTTCCTTGGAGAAGGGCCAAACATTTGGCACCAAGCAGACGTGTCCGCTTCTTGGGGCCAAACAGCTGCATGTCCCAGCAGCAGCCCTAGACCCTGGGAATGCTGATCCTCCTTTCAGCTTCTCTGCTGCATTTGCAGAGCCCACAATGTCCACCCTGTTCATGAGTCACACAGCACTGTGTCGGCTGCCTTTTCTAGTCAGATTGTGACTGACCCAAAGTCAGTACCAGGTTTAGTACTAGACTTGGTCTTTTCTCTTTAACAAATAAAAAGCACTAATTTACAGTAGTTACAGACAGCTGTGGAATCAGTCTGCCTAAACTCATGTCTTAACCTCATGCCTCCAAGCTTTATGATCTTGGGCAAGCGACCTAACCCTTCTGAGCCTGTTTCCTTGTCTGAGAAATAGAGAAACTAATCATTTGCAGAGTTGAGAAGGCACAGTCAGTGTCGTGTGGACTAGAAACTGCAGTTAAGATTCACCTAGTCCAGCCCCAGCAGCTGTCCTACCCCCCTGAACCCCCATGACCCAATCTTTCCCTGTAGAGGGAACTGGACCGTGTTGTTGAGAAGGCAAAGGAGAAGGAAGCCTCTTATAGCCCCCTCTGCCCAGGGTTCTGTCAGCCTGCTCAGTTGGGATCTGGGGGCCTGGTGAAGCCAGCCTGACTGCCTTCCCTACCCCCACAGTCGTGGCCATGCTTGGGATGCTGTCGCCCTCCAGCCGGGGAGCGCTCATGACCACAGCCTGCTTTCTCTTCATGTTCATGGGGTAGGTGTGTAAGAGCGGGCTCCCAGGGGCTGGCATATGCCTCCTTCACACCACTAACAGGCCCCCATGTTGTGGACTCCTGCCCTTTTCCCACAGGGTGTTTGGTGGATTTTCTGCTGGCCGTCTGTACCGCACTCTAAAAGGCCATCGGTGGAAGAAAGGAGCCTTCTGTGTAAGTATCTTAAACCCCTTCCCAGTATTCAGAGAATCAGAAAAGCTTGCCAGGCTTTCTCTAGAAAGGCTCTGTGGGGTTTTCAGGCCGGAGACTGAGCAGCAGTGTGAAGGAGCAGGAGGGCTTTGCACACAGGTGTCAGCATTCTGGGCCTTACCCACACGTTCACATCAGGACCTCTCCAGGCCTTAGTTGGACCATCTGTAAAGTGAGGTTTGAGTTTGGATGACTCAGGCAAGAGATCGAATAGAGGACTCATGCAGAAGGAATGGTAGAATTTTGGTCAACAAGGCTAGAGGAGAACCCCTTTCCCAATAAGATAGAGAGAATGGCCTGCAAGGGCAGAAGAGGCCAGGCTTATGTGACCACCTGCCTGTTTCTGGAATTGGTGCCTCTGTTGCTCTCCAGTGAGGGTGGCTTCTGCCCTTCCCTCCCCTACTGGGACTAAGGAAAGATCTTGGCACCAGAAAAAAACATGGAGATGGAATCCTGGAGCCACCTCACCTCCCAGGGAGCCCTGAGCTCCTTTTTCCTGCAGTTTTTTCCTAGTCATATTCTTAGTATCTAACACAGTACCTGCAGCAGCAAGGCAGATGAGGAGTTCCCTGCCACACAGCAAGAGTGAAGAGGGCACAGAGTCAAAAAGGAAGTGATGTTTGAGCTGGTTCTTGAGGAAGAAAGTTTCAGATGGAGGGAAGAAGTCAGAAGGACCACAGATCCTAGTCCTGGCAGCTGCCCAGATGCTAGTCCTAGCTCTATTCCTACCTGGTCTGTTAGTCATGAACAGCCCTCTGAGCCTCAGTTTTCCTCTCTGTCCAATGGGGATAGTTGCATCTACCTCTTAGGTTTTGTGGGTAGAAAGGGATTGAGTGTAAGGCCTTGCAAGACCTTAGTGTCAGGAAGCTAATACCTGCATAAAGGCCCAGCGACAGGAAAATGCTGGAGCAGTAACCAGCTGTTGGGTGGGAGGGGCAGTGAGACAGAGGTGAACCTGGCAGCAGAAGGTGGGCACCAGGTTACAGAGGGCCTAGTGATCATGGGCAGTACATAAAAAGGAGGCTCAAATTAAATCTGGAGCTGTGGTTACCTGTGTGTGGACACCAACCCAAGAGATTCTGACAGGCTAGAATATAGCACGGCAGGTCAGGAGGTGGGTTCTCGAGTCAAACTGCCTGGACTGAACCTCTGCTTCACCCTTGGCAAGCTGTGTAAAGGTGGGGGGAAGGAGTGAAACTTAATGTCTCTGGGCCTCGGTGTCCTTGTCTTTAAGCAGAATAATGTGTCTTCCCTTCTAAGTGTGTAGTGAGGATAAGGTGAGGTGAAGCAGCAAAGCCCAGCATTTGCCATCCCTGACACATTAAAGCTTAGCCATCATTCCAAGTGGTTTGGGATGGGTCCAGGCATGCGTGTTTGTGGAGTTTTGGTATTCGTGCATTCAGCAGCTCTTTCTCTAACAAGTATTTATTCAGTAGCTAATACGTTGTCTGGTGGGAGTATACAGAGAACATGGTAGATTCAGTCCTCCCAAGGAGCTTATACTCTACTGGAGAGAGGAAGCCATTGATCAGGTAACAAAATGTATATAGGTGCTCCTCAGTTTAGAATGGGATTATATCCCAAGCCCCCATCATAAATTGGCAGTATCCTGAGCTGAAAATGCATTTAATGTACCTAACCAAATACCACAGTACAGTTTCTACTGAATTCATATCACCTTCAGTCCATCAGAAATAAAGAGATCGTCAGTAGAAGCTTCATAAGCTGGGAACAACTGTAATTGCACACTGGGATGGAAGCAAGGGAAGTGCAGTGTCAGGGATCTGAGAGGTGTAGCCTCAAGGGCTAACCTAGTCTGGGTCAGTGAATGCTTCCAGGAAAGACTGTTTCTTGAGCTGAGTTTGCCTGAAGGACAAGGAAGTATTGAAGCGGGGAAATTCCCTGGATACAGCTCCCAACCTGGGCCCTCTTATTTCCAGACAGCAACACTGTACCCTGGTGTGGTTTTTGGCATTTGCTTCGTACTGAATTGCTTTATCTGGGGAAAGCACTCGTCAGGAGCGGTAAGTGTCCTCACCCTGCCCCTTCCCAGTAAGGGGACTGTGACACTGCCCCACTGCCCCGGGCCACTCCCTGTTGTTTCCTTCCCTTTTCTGAGTCCTCAGAGTTCTGTTCCCAGCCCAGGAGGCTGAGGGCTGGTTGGGCTTTCCCCAGCACTGCCCATTGTCTGCCCATGTCCTGGCCTTAGCCTCTCTATGAACTCACAGACAACTGACCAAAGCTCACTTCTCTAAAGAGAAGTTTCCATAGTCCAAGGCCAGCTGGGGAGTTCCCCTTTGTGTCATCCAGGGGAGAGCTGCATGGTATGAATGTGTTAATTAGGTCGGTATCCCCAAACAGAGCTCTCCTTGAGTCCCACCCTCAGCACCAGCCCCTGCAGGTGGAGGCAGAGAGGATGGGGGGGCCAGGTGGTTCGATCCTTGAGTGGGGATCCTACAAGCCCGTGTCTATTGTGTTGCTAGCAGGACTCACTCACTGAGTAGGGTCTTGAACTGGTTTGTGGAGGGGGGACAGTGAGGTCTCAGTCAGTTAGCAGAGGTGTGGTAGAGGTGGAGCAGCCACCTGTGCCCAGTTTGCAGATACCTAGATGTCTCTAGATGAGGCTCCAAGTCCTGGCTGCAGAGGACCAGCCTCTCCAAGGGCTGTGAAGCCACCCTCTGGAAACAAGGTCTTGCCTGACCTCATTTCCTCTTTTTTTTATACCTGTGTCCCTGCTCTCCATCATTTTCCTGCTGGTTACCAGCTGCACATTTCAGAAACTTGTAGAAATTTTGGAAAGTACAGAGAAGTAAAAGAAGTTAAAAATAACCCATAATCTAAATACCCAGAGATATTTTGTTGATCTTCAATTTTAATAGTCTTTGTCTTGTTTCCATATAGATTTATTTTAAATGGAATTAGTAATTTACAAAAAAAAAAAAAATCCAAACATTTGCATGGTACTTACTTTGTAAAAAATAGTGTTCTATTTTTTATTTATTTTTTATTTTTTTGGTTTTTCTCCGGTACCAGGAACCGAACTCACGACTTTGCGCTTGCCAGGCAAGCGCTTTTGCCGCTGAGCTAAATCCCCAGCCCCAAAAAATAGTGTTCTAAACACTTCACAATATTAACATTTTTTTCTTTTTGTATGATTCTTTTTTCTTTTCTTTTTTTTTCTTCTTCTTTCTTTTTTTGGTGGAACCAGGAATTGATTGACCCTGAGTCTTCAGGCTCTCTCCCACGTTTTTTTTTTTTTTTAACTTTGAAACAGAGTCTCATTAAGTAGTCCCGGCGGGGGTCACACGTGCTGTCCCTCTGCCTCAGCTTCCCGCAGTGCTGGGATTACAGGCCTGTACCACCATGCCCATTTCATATGATCCTTATAAAAGTCATAACCATACAGAAGAAGATAAAATGAAAAATCAGTCCTCTCCCTCACATCCCATCCAAGGAAACAGTGTTAACTTTTCAGTAGAGGCTTTCCCTGGTATATATATATCATGTTTTTATTAAAATGCAGTTGTTCTGAACCAGGCATGGTGGCACACACCTCTAACCCCAGCACTCAGGAAGCTGAGGCAAGAGGATCACCATGAGTTCAAGGGCAGCCTCGGCTACATAGTGAGTTCAAGACCAGCCTGAACTACTAGGAGACCCTATATTAAAATAAAGTAACAGAAAATAAAATGGAGTTCTTTTGTATATACAATGTTAAACCTGTTTTTTGCACTTAAGCATACATTGTGGTGTTTTAACCAAATTAGGAGCACTTTGTGCACTTTTTTTTCCTTTTTTCTCTTTGCTTAATGGATGATTTAATGTCGTTTTCTTTCGTTCTGGCCCCTTCATGTTCCCTTAGGGATTTCAGTCCCTTCCTTCCCCCTTCTCTACTTCGTCCCTGGATGATGGGCTCCTGGCCTGCCAAGATTCCTTTTTGCCTGGGAGCCCAGTCCTCCTCCTCACTTGCATTCTGCTTTCCTTCCAGGAAATTGTGGGTCCCAAGAGATTCTGGCCAGGACCCCAGGGTTGAGTGAGATGTGTGCAGGACTTTCTCCACCATGGTGGCCCTATCCCTGCTGCACATGTGGCTGCTGCTTCCCTGGATCCCAGAAAACCCCCTGCCCCTTGCATAGCCCTATCCTGGGCAGCAGGGCCTGGTGAGGTCCTCACAGCAGTGTGTCTACAGGTGCCATTTCCTACCATGGTTGCTCTGCTCTGCATGTGGTTTGGGATCTCCTTGCCCCTTGTCTACTTGGGCTACTACTTCGGCTTCCGCAAGCAGCCATACGACAACCCCGTTCGTACCAACCAGATTCCCCGGCAGATCCCTGAACAGCGGTGGTACATGAACCGATTCGTGGGGTGAGTCTTCTGGCAGGATCAGGAGCAGAGGGCTTTGGGAGTGTGTGGGGCCAGCACTCCCTTGAGCTTAGGAGGCCATGGAAGAGGGTACCCTCACCAGGAGCTGGAACCAGTGCAGCAGCTGCAGCCATGCTAGTAGACTGGATGAAAGCCCCATCTCCCTCCATGATAAGAGGACAGGGATGCAGCAGACTTGGTGTCAACCTGGGATCCAAGACAGGGGAAGGGAAAGATAGAGGGTATGGTGGGACAGTTTAAGGTGATCACTTTGTAGGTTTCCCACCTACAAACTATGGAGAATGGTACCCATTCTGCCTACCTCTCAAGAAGGTATAATGGCTCAGTAGCACAAAGAGGACTTAGCACCCCCATCTGCTCAGGCACTGCCTCTCTGTGTCACTGCGGGAGGGGGGCAGCTGGGGTTTCCTGATGGCCAGGTCTCTGGTAGCGTTGACCCTGGTGCTCTGCTGCAGCATTCTCATGGCTGGGATCCTGCCCTTTGGTGCCATGTTCATCGAGCTGTTCTTCATCTTCAGTGTAAGTACTGCTGCCTGTCCCCACCCCACAACCCAGCTGCGCCTACAACCTGGTCTCTCCGCCTTGCTTAGGCACATTGCCTCTTACTGCCTGTGAAATTGCAGGCACGCTGTTTAATCTCTCACATGCCCATTCTGCTCCCTGAAGTTGGGTAACAGACTTGCCTGCCAGGACAGCTTTAACAGGTGAAGGAGATAGGCCACATATACAGGGTCTGGTACCTGGAAAGGGCTCAGGACAGGGAATGTCCTTCAGTAATACTACAGATCATTCACACCCATGATGAAGATCATTGCTTTATCTTTCTGGGTCCCTTCCCTTTTTATTTTATTTTTTTTCTTTTGTAGTTTTTTTGGAGGATGGATTTTGAGACAGAGTCTCACTGTGTAGTTCAGGCTGGCTTTGAACTTACTGTGTTGTCTAGGCTGGCCTCAATCTCTTGGCAATTCTCCTACCTCAGCCTTCCAAGTACTGGGATTACAGGCATGCACCACCATACCCAGATCCCTTTCCATCCTTTACCTGTTGACATCACCCAAAACTTAAGGCAAATAGGGAGAATGATCCCCAATGTCTGGATCTTTGTGGTCTGAAAGGCCTTGGCATTCAGGAAATGCTGCTGCTGTGAAGTCATTACTTCTGCCTGGGATTGCCAAGTTGAAAGCTGGCAGGAGGACTCCTCAGAGCTCCATAAATCTGATGACCCAGCCCCATGTCCAGCACAGGTGGTGCCATACCCAGTCAGTGCTAGACCGGTATCTTCTATTCCAGAATAATGACCCAGCCTTTCCCTTGTAGGACCCTTGCACACTAAGGCCTGCCTAAGTTGGCTGTTTGTTGGCCTCTGTGCATTTCCCAAGGAGACGCCCTCTATCCCATGTATGTGCCCCTGGGCCAGTTACTGTCCTGTCTTAGCCTTCACCTCTGCAGCTATATAAGGCCATACTTACATAGGCTCGCAAGTGGAGATAAGTGGAGCACAGTGCCTGGCATGTGGTAAACTGCTCCTGACTGGTGGTGGCTGCTATATATTTTGATTATTTCCTACCTGCTGCCACCTTCAGACTAGGGGCCACTCCCTAAGAACACCATGGCTCACCCCCTGCTCCAATCAGAGCCACAGGCCAGGCCCACAGGCCCAGATGGGTATCCTGATGGTTTCTCCTTTCCTGCTCTGGTGACAGATGGTATGCAGGAGAAGGGGCAGCTATGTAGAGGCAGGCCAGCTGAAGGTTTGCTCTGGTGTGTCCACAGGCAATCTGGGAGAATCAGTTCTATTACCTCTTTGGCTTCCTGTTCCTTGTTTTCATCATCCTGGTGGTGTCCTGTTCACAAATCAGCATCGTCATGGTGTACTTCCAGCTATGTGCAGAGGTAATGGGAATGGGCCAGGAAGTGAAGAGGGGAAGGGCTGGACCCAGCATTGAACAGGTCAGTGAGGCTGTGCAGAGGTGAGGTCTGGCTTTCCCAGGTGGTCCCTGACTCAGGCTGCCTTGGGCCAGTGAGTTACTTCCCTCCTAAACCTCCCATTTCTCCGCTATGCGTTGCAGTTAATGATACCATACCAACTTCACTGCATGGTTGTGTGGGGTAGTCACTAAAACTTTATGAAGGATTGCAGGCTTGTCAGTACCATGTCCACACCAGTGGTAGTTTCTCCAGCAGCCTGGTGCAAAAGGGTGACCTGCTATCCTGGGGGCTGGCTCCTGAGAGTAGCTGAGCCAGCCGGGATCTGGGTCCTCCGCTGGTGGCTCTGTATCTTCAGCAAGTTGCTCAGTCTCTGTGCCTTCTACTGTTCCTTAGCATGACAGGAATAGTAAGAGAAATAACTTGGAGGCTATTGCACATGCTGAATGAGCTGATTAAATGTAGTCTTTAAAATGGTTCCTAGCACATAGGAAGCATTTGATCACTACATGATAATTTTGGGGTCTGGAGATGTAGCTCAGTGGTAGAGCTCAACATGTGAAATGCTATAGATTCAATCCCTAGTACCACCAAAAATTAAAAAGATTTTGTCAGGCATGATTGTGTATACTTCGGAGGCTAAAGAGAGAATTGCGAGTTTAAGAGCAGCCCGGGCCATTTAGAAAGCCAACATCTTAAAATAAAAAAGGCAGGGAATGTAGCTCAGTACTCCCTGAATCACTCCTTTTCATCACTCAAGTGTTACTCTTCTTACCCAGAGCCTTGAGTTCCTCAGGCATCTATTTAATTTGGCTGGAAGACGACCTGGAGACAGCAGTGACCCTCCCTCTGTTTCCTCCTCAGGATTACCGATGGTGGTGGAGGAATTTTCTAGTCTCCGGGGGATCTGCATTCTACGTCCTGGTCTATGCCATCTTTTATTTTGTTAACAAGGTACCACCCTCCTGAAGGGCCCCTCAGTCCCCGCTAGGCAGGATAATAGAGAGGAGGATGCTGGAGGGAAAACCCAGTGTCAGAATCTTACTTTCCCAGTTGGGCATGGTAGCGCATGCCTATAGTCCCAGCTCTCAGGAGGCTGAGGCAGGAGGGTCGTCATGAGTTTGAGGCCAGCCTAGGCTATACAGTGAATTCAAGGCCAGCCTGAACTGCAGTGCAACAACCTGTCTCAAAAAAGAAAAGAAAATTACTTTCCCACCAAGACTAGTGAAGACCGCTCTTAGAACATGCATCTTTTAAGGAACAAGATTGTCTGAGTTCTGTATGCTTGGGAGACAAGCCTTCAGGATAAACGACAGTGTAACTATTGCATGCAAAACCAGAGATAAAATACCTCCAGAGCAGTGCTTTAAAGCAGTGTGCCTTTGAGAATGATAATACAGTATTTACCTCAAGATATCAGGGAGGAAAAACAATAGGAAACAATAAAAGTAGATGAAAGGAGTTAATAGAGATCAAAGAAGAAAATGCTGGTATAGCCTCTAGAACCCAAACTCAGGCCCTCAGGTTTCCTGTGTCTGGGGGCTTCCTTCTCTGCCCCACTTAGTACTGTGTGGTCCTGTAGAACAAGGAGAGGACAAGCAAAGAAAGGGCTTTGCCTATGTCTCTGAGGCCAGCCACCTTGCCACATGAGGCCACATGGGTTGCCTGTGGGCTGACAGCAAAGGGAAGCTGGCTTGCACAACTAGGACAAGTTCACAGAGCTTATGGTGCCTGAGGAGTGGCACGAGTAAGAGCATAAAAGATCCCAGCAGTTTTGATAGGTTCATGTATGATGCATAAAACCAGATGCACCTGTGAAAAGAGTTTGGGAGGCTCTGATGGGCCCCCTCACTCCACAGCTAGCACAGAAGACTTGAGCTCACCCATTGTACTGTGGCTTTCTAGATCCCAAAGCAAATAGTCCTCTGCTTGCAACCAGGCTGTATTTGCAAAACAGAGTTGTGGGTCTGTTGGTGGAAGCCAGGAATCCTTTTCTCCCAAACACCAGGTTGGACAGGACTTTGAAAATCATTTAGCACACTGCTCCAGAAGTGAAGTTTTATTGGACCACAGCAGTGATCATTTACCTGTCATCTATGGCTACTTTCATGCTGCAGTGGCAGTCGAGCAGTTGCAGTGGCCTCTAAAACCTAAAAAAAACTGAGACTGTGGCCCTTTAAGAAAAAGTTTGCTGCTGGGCCTGGTGGCACACACCTGCAATCCCAGCACTCAGGAGGCTGAGGCAGGAGGATCTCAGTGAGTTCAAGCCCAGCCTGGGCTACATAGTGAGTTCAAGGCCAGCCTGAACTACACAGCGAGACCCTGTCTCAAAAAAAAAAAAAAAAAAAAAAGAAAGTGTGTTGAACTCTGCTACAGCACATCCGAGACAGAAAAGATACTTCTTTCTGACATTCCCATTCTCCTTCCAGACAGCTCTGGCCATTACAAAGGTCTTCCTTGCAGTCTGCCCCCACCTATATAACTTGCATCTCCAGGTCTTCAGTCCTGTTCCAGGGATCATCCAGAACAAATCTACTCTGTCCTCTACATGAGTTAGAACTTCTGTGATGGGCAGGTGACCAAAACCGAGTTCTTGCTGGCTTAAGCCAAAAGAGAACTTATTGGCTGATACAAATGAAGTTTAAGATGTTGGAGTCCTAGCTTCAGGCATAGTTAGATCCAGAGTCTGAAAAATACCAGAGTTCTGTGTTCATACCTTAGCTCTGGGTCTGCAAGCAGGATCTTGCCACAAAGTAGAAAGCAGCTAGCCAAAGGCAGCCCTGGTGTCTCCTCTTTTCAGCGCACAGCACAGGACTAAAGAGTCTCTCCCCTGCCCTTGTGTCAGTCACAGGGAGCCTCGTTGCCTTGCTCAGGTTATGCGCCTCTCACTCTGTTTGGTAGGCCCAAAGCATGGTGCTCTCTGATAACCTAGCTTAGCTTTTGTATGATAATTAATGCCCCCAGCAGGGCACAAACTAGCCAGTGTGTTCCTCAAAACACCTGAGGAGGAGGACAGGAAACAGTGTTGGGCAAATAAAAATTACAGGTCTTCTCAAAGGTCCCCACCCAACTGATACCCCAACTTGTTTTCTCATCTAAAAGCCTCTTCCCCCAGTGCCAGTGTAAAATGAGACCTTTGGCTAGCTGAGCTCTGAGGCCTCTTTCAGCCTGTTTAAGCTCTTCCCTTTTCTGGTTTGACCATTGCCCTGCTCCTTCCTCCCCGCTGCCATCACCCCTTAGGTACCCACAAGACGCTTGTAGGAGAGATGAGGGTTTGAGCCAGTTTGAGCCTGACAATAGCACCTTTACCCTTTAGGCTTAGGAGTCTCTAGTGACTTAGTGAGACTCTGCCTCAAAATAAAAAATAAAAAATAGGGTTGGAATGTAGCTCAATGTCAAAGGCCCTAGGTTAAATCCTCAGTGGTGTGTGTGTGCGCACACAAACCAAACAAATGGAAATTAGAAGGTAATTTTGAACTGAATTACAATGAAAACACACTTATCAGAATTCTTGGGGTATTGTTAGTTTTCTTCTGAGCTCCTGGCAGGTGATGGCCCCTGGGCCCTGGAAGAGAGTTCTCCCGGGCTGTGGTGCACTGGGGGGGATTAGCTCCATTTGTCCCAGCAAACACCACAGCAGTGCAGGCCCCTCCCATCACAAAGGAATCCCAGGCTCAAAGGAGTCTGAGATGCTGCAAGATAAACATCGCCATGAGACATTAACAAAAGTGATACACATTCTTGGGAAAGGAATGTAGGCTGATGGTGGCTCTCTGGTCCCTAAGGTTAGAGGTTTGGACACCTCTTCCCCACGGCATCTTCTGCTGTCCAAGAGTGTTACACTGTACGGTGCTGGGGACTGGAGAACCAGGGAGTGGTCCCACTGTGGTCATTTGTGTCTATAGCATTCCAGCCTGGGCTGGCCCTGAGGTCATGAGCATCCGAGGCAGTCCACAGATGGAGCCTAGCCATGTCTGTGAGCCCCTTTCCCTAGCAGGTGGCGGTTTTGCCACTGCATGGGACAGCGGAGGGGGGGCAGTGTGTCATGGCTTCCTGGTACTGAGCATCTTCCCCTTCTTCTCTCCTCACTTGTTGCCCCAGCTGGACATCGTCGAGTTCATCCCCTCTCTCCTCTACTTTGGCTACACGGCTCTCATGGTCCTATCCTTCTGGCTGCTCACAGGCACCATTGGCTTCTATGCAGCCTACATGTTTGTCCGCAAAATCTATGCTGCCGTGAAGATAGACTGATTGGGGTGGACCGTGGCCAGGCCCACTCCATCCTTGGAAAGGAAGCCACCCTGTGTGGGGAACTGCAGGCACACAAAATAAAATAACTCCTGCTCATTTGGAATATAACTCCTGGCACAGTGTTCCTGGATCCCTGGGCTGCGTGGGGGGCGGGAGGGCCTGTAGATAAATCTTGCATTTTTCTTCATCTTATACCAGTTTTGTGGGGGCTGAGTTTTTTGTGGGGTTTTTTTTCAGTGCTAAGAAAGTTCCGTTTAGCAGGAACTCTGACCCGTTTGTTCAGGTTTATTTTGGTTTGGGGTGTTTTTCCTTAGTTCTTTAAACAAATGGATCCAGGATGAATGACTCCACCAAGATACTGGGTTTGGTCCCTGTCTCCACCTCAGTTCCTCAGGTCTCTTGGCCACCCCACGACTAACCAGAAGAGGAGATGCTGGGGCCCCAGTGACAGTTCTGAGCCTCACCACGGATGCCGCGACACTGTACTGTTCTAGCCTGGACAGTCCCCTCAGTGCCAAGCAGCCTCTTCTCCCCCACCTACTTCTCTTGTCCAGCTTCCTCCCAGGCTACCAAGGTAGAGCTTCCAGCCAGCCCTCTGAGCCACCTTTTCACCACGAGCAAGCCTAAGACTTGGTGGCTACAAGGAGAGCCCCTGGAAGCACGGGCCGGGTTCCCTAGGACAGCAGGAACCCCCATCAGAGCGGCCGGAGTCTGCTGACAACACAGAGGAAGAGGAGAGACTTGGAGTGAACTGTTCTTGTGCCAAGAAACCCTGGACCTGAGTCAGGAATTTGTAGAGCCAAGCATTCACCTGTCTGTGTCGGGGAAGGGATGGTGAAAGCCACTAGGGTCCTTGCCCCTCAGGACTGCTCCCCAGTTCTTTCTTCAGGGGCTGCCAGTCTTTCCAAAGAGCTGGTGGTGCAGCTTCTACTGCACTTCCAGGGCAGAACAAGGAGGCAGAGACCTAACTACCCTCCTTGAGGTGGCCCGCCAGAGCCGTTCTCTTCCTGATGTCCCTTGGCCTCAGTGTTTCTGCCCACTCCTTTTAGCCAGACTCATGCCCCCACCTCCCACCTGAGTTATTATGGGACACCCAGAGAACTATTGGAAGAAGGAAGTTTTGTCATTGCTTCCCCATTTCCCAGGAAGAAGCAGGAAGCCCAGTGTTCCCAGGCTGGAGGGAGGAGGCTCCTGTGGCTTCCTGGCTCTTCTGCAGAGCCCTGCTCTTCCCAGCCACAGGCTACCTGTGCAAGTCACAGACATTGGCACCTGGGATTAGAGTTTAAATAGTAGCCTCTTGTCCTTGCTCCGGTCCACTATGAGACAAATATCAGGGTACTGGCTAAGCTAGGAACACCCACACACCCCACTGCCCCAGTCTCCAGGGCCCCTGCCAACTCTGTCAGTCAAATTGGTGGGCGTCCGAATCTTGCCTCGTAGTGACTCCGCAGTGCCAAGCGGTGTCTACCATGAATTGGGTTGGAGAAGAAGGAACCCAAGCAGCAGAGAATTCTCATTCTCAAAAGACTCATTGGAGTCTTTTGTTCATTCAAATCTTGGATTTTTTTTCCCATAAGAGATTCTTTTTTGGGGGAGTAGAGAAATGGACTCCACAAAGGGTTCAAACATTGTCAATTTTTCTGACTTTTTAAATCATTGTCATTATTATTTTTAATTTAAAAAAATGCCTGTTTGCCTTTTTGGTCCAGTTGTAAATAAAAATGCCATTGTGCTGTTGTTATGTCTCAAATCACCTTTAAGGGGTGCGGGTCTGAGGTCTGATGGCTTCCTCAGGTGGGTTGTGCTGAGTGGTTTCTCTTGACGCTCCTGTCAGGTTTTCCAGCTAGGCCTCGGGCCACTGCTGTTCACTGCCTAGTACAAGTCCATAGCCTCTCCTGTTTGCTCAGCGCCCCCATCCACACTGAATTACAAGCACGGGCCGCTCTGACCCTGCAAGCAGGAAACGGCCATCAGGTATGGGCTTTGGGAGAAGTAAGAGCTGATTTTGGATCCCAGCTCCAATATTTTACAGTCAGCTCACTTCAACCTCTTTTATCATGAGTAACTCAGTCAAAGCAAGAGAAATGTACATGAGCCCACACCTGCAGTTCCAGCACTGCTGGCACTCCATCTTCAAGACAGGGAGGGAGGGGAAGCGAAGGACAGGGGCGGGAAAGGGATGTAGGTTTAGCGGTTGGGGATGTAGCTTAGTGCTTCGCACGCATAAGGCCCTGGGTTTAATACCCACCACCAAGAAAAAGAAATTAAGTCAAACTAACCTGAGTCCTAAATGGAATTAATTGGGTCACAGGTCCTCAAAAACGTTGGTTTTTCTTCAGGTCTGGCTCAGTTTGGGGGCTCACAGGGTGGTCTCAGGATTCTCCACTGTGCTCTCAGAACTCATTCTGTGCCATTTTCAACTGTTCTTCCTGTAAGGGAGGCCTCACTGAATACTTGCCAGTTGGTATGCCCAGAGGAGAGAAAAAGGCATCTTCCCTACTTCAGTATAGTCAGCATGTTTATTCAGTATGGAAATCCCAAGAAAGGTCTCTGGGCCTGTTTGTATATCTTGTGACAATCACTACATCCAGGGGTGTAGAGTACATTCCCAAGAGTGTTGGATACTGTGCATTTCAGCCCCACTAAAGTCACCTGGAATGGGTGATGAGCAAAAAGTACTCTCCCTTAAGCCAAGCGTGGGTGGTACACACCTGTAATCCCAGCACTTGGGAGGCCAATGCAGGAGGATCACTGTGAGTTGGAGCCCAGGCGGGCTACTTAGTTCAAGACCAGCCTGAACTACATAGCAAGACCCTGTCTCAGAAAAAAAGGAACAAAAACAGTCTCCCATGGAAGAGGTTGTAAGCAAACAAAACAGCAGTTGCCTGTAAAGACCTTACCTCCATCTCAGCCTTAGCTCTCCCAGCTGGAGTATTTTCTGTTTTCCAGACCCTGTTCCATTTTCCATGTGTTCATCCATTTAACATGTTCACAACAAGGCTGTAACTTGTATGTCTCCAGGGCAGCTCTGAACCACTAGTGGTACGTGCATGACTGTCCCATTGAGAGACATGGGACAGTCATGCATGTACCACTGGTGGCTCAAACCAGCAGGAACTTGTTAATCTTAGTAAGATCCAAGATAACAGAAAATACACCTTAGAGACAGATTCTTTCTTAGTGCCCTTTGACAGTTGAGATAACCTGTTGAGTGTCATGCAGATGTGGGGGATTAGCTAATGGGCAGCTGGACTCCAACCTTTCCTTCCAACCTCTATTCTGTAGCTACTGTTTTGAAGATATGCTTGCATATGTATTTCTTTGTGTATAAATTTATATATTATTGATGTAAAAACTGCAAAATTTGGTAAGGTGCCCTACCCATGAAACAGTCACCACAATTAGTATAGAGAAAACAGCCAAGTTTCCTCATGCCATCCCAGAGCAGCAGTTCATCAGCTCTCATTGTAAATTAGTTTGCATTTGAGGTCTAGCTTTTCATTCAGCATACTTAGTCTATCCCTTTTATTATTAGGAGTAGTATTCCATTGCGTGGAGTTGGTCTATCCACTCACCATTTCTTGGACATTTGGGTGTTTTCCCACTTTAGTTATCACAGGTAAAGTTATTACAAACAGCCAGGTGTGGTGTTGCATGCCGCTAATCCTAGCACTCAGGTGGCCGAGACAGGAGGATCACCATGAGTTGTGAGACCAGCCTGGGGTACATAGTTCAAAGCCAGCCTGAACTGCATAACGAGACCCTGTCTCAAAAAAAAAAAAAGTTACTACTACCAAGAGAAACAGTGAAGTGGCTGGATCATGAGGTAAGTATGTTTAACCCAAACGATCAAGCTCTTTCCTAAGGTGCTTGCATCAGTATGCGAGAGTTCCACTTTCTTTCTTTTTTTTTTTTTT
>NW_004955422.1:28833471-28868360 GCF_000276665.1 Chinchilla lanigera | reverse complement strand
TTTTTTTTTTTTTTTTTTTTAGATAGGGTATTGCTGTGTAGTTCAGGCTGGCCTTGAACTCACTGTGTAACTGAGGCTGTCCTCAAAGTCTAGGCGATCCTCCTACCTCAACCTCCCGAGTGCTGGGATTATAGGCATAGGCCACCACACCTGGCTTAGCTTCTTGATGCTTGTCAGTCTTTTTTAATTTTAGCTATTTGAACAGGTACATCATATTGTGATTTTAATTTACATTTCCCTAGTAACAATGTTGAGCATCTTTTTATGTGCTTATTTCTTATTCATGTATTGCTTTTGGTGATGTATCTGTTGAAATCTTTTGTCTACTCTTTACTGGATGATTTGAGTTTTAAGTTCTGAGACTTCTTTATGTTTTCTGCATACAACTCATTTATCAAATGCTTTGCAAAAGTTTTCTCTCAGTCTGTGGCTATGGCTTGTATTTGTTCTGTTTGGTTTTGTTTGTTTGCAGCACTGGGGATTGAAGCTGGGGACTTTGCACTGAGCTGCATCCCAGCCCTTTGGTTATTTTTTATTTTGAGACAGTATCTTGCTGAGTTTTCCAGGCTAGTTATCCTTCCCCTTTTGCCTTTGTGCCTTTGTGCCTTTGACAAAAATTAGTTATCCACATGTGAGTGAATTTATTTCTGGAGTTTCTGCTCTGTTCCATTGATGTGTGTCTAATTGTATGCTAACACCTGGTTTTAGTACTACAGCATAATAATAATTCTTAGACTCAATCGCTGCTCCCTCTTTGTTTGTTTCCCCTTCCAGGCCTTTTGCATTCCCACATGGACCTTTAAATCATCTTGTTGATTTCTACAAAAAGCTGACAGCAATTTCAGCTGGAATTGTGTCAAATCTATAGATAATTTTGGAAAGAACTAATAATGATGTCAGGTCTCCCAACCCATGAGTAACTTAGGCCTCTCCGTTTATTTAAGTCACATTTACTTTCTCTCAGCAGTACCTTATGTCTTTAGGGCCTGTGTTTTTCACATCTTTATTTTACCCCTAGTACTGGGCATTGAACCCAGGGTCTTTGCGCTCAACCACATCTCCAGCCCTTCTGTTTTGAGATAGGGTCTCACTAAATTGACCCGGCTGAGCTCAAAATTGTGATCCTCCTGCCTCAGCCTCTCAGAGTGCTGGGTTGTCAGGCAGGTACCACCAGTGTTTCACATCTTTTGTTGGACTTAATCCCTAAGTATTTCATTATTTTTGTGCTGTTATAAGTGGTATGGATTTAGTTCTGATTTTTCACTGTTAATATATAGAAATACAATTGATTTTTTAATATTCATCTTATAGCCTTTTTTTTTTTTGGTACCGGGAATTGAACTCAGGACGTTGCACTTGCCAGGCAGGTGCTTATGCCACTGAGGTATATCCCCAGCCCTGATCTTATATCCTAACACCTTACTGAACTCACTTTTTAGCTTTTAACAGCTTTTTTCTGTAGAGTCCACGTTTTCTACATAGGGAATCATGGTGAACGTGAATTAAACGTTTTATTTCCTGCATGAGGTCCTGAGTTCAATTCCTGGTACAAAAAAAAAGCTTTGCTTTCTTTCTAGTCTGGATACCTTCTATTTCCTGCTTAATTATGCTTGTTGAAGTTTCTAATACAGTGCTAAACAGTGTGGATATTCCTGTCTTTAACTTGCTCTTTTTTAGTAATTTAATATGGAAATTGCACACCTGTAACCCTAGCACTCAGGAGGCTGAGGCAAGAGGATTGCCATGAGTTCAAGGCCTGCCTGGGGACTACATAGACCCTGTCTCAAAAAAAAAAAAAAGATGGAAATTGAGATATCTTCTCTTGTGTTAAGGCTCAAAACCTAGGTCTCACATATACCAGGCAAGCACTCTACCACTGAGCTATATGCTCAGCACTAGATTTCTTTATTTTTTTTAAATTTATTTATTTTCAGTTTTTGTGGTTTTATTTAAGCACAAATAAACATGCACACAAGCTGTCTACTCGTTTTCCTTGCTGCGCAGCCTGGCATTGGGGTTGGTGATTCGGATGGCAAGCTGGACTGCTCTTTCCATGATGGCCTTGCGGTTCTTAGAGGAGATGTTGTGAGCAGTCTCTGCAGACTTGTTGCACATCAGCAGCACCTCCAGCTCCTTAACGTTGTGTACCAGGAACTTCGGAAGCCACTGGGCGGTATGTGCTTTGTCTTCTTGTTGCTTCCATAACCTATGTTGGGCATCAAGTTCTGGCCTTGAACCTTCTCCGCACCCTGTTGTTGATGCCTCTGGGTTTCTGCCAGTTGTGCTTAATTTTGACATATTGGTCTGACTGGCCCCGGATGAACTACTTGGTCCTCTTTTTGATGATCTTGAGCTTCACAAGGGGTCTGAGGGCCGCCATGGTGCTTTTAAGGAGAAGGCAGATCCCAGTCACAGGAGGATCTGGGAAGGGGGCACTTGTGGCCAGGGCCGAGGGCTGTTGCAAAGTGTCTTCCAGTCACAATTTTTTTTATTTTTAAGGTAGGGTCTTATTATGTAGTCTAAGTTCAAACTGGTGTCCACCTTGGGATTGGAATCCTCTTCTCAGCCTCCCAAGTATTCACATTACAGGTATATGCCACTGCATCCAGCTCTTGGATTTATTTTTAAGTCTTGTAGCAATACCCCAAGAATTCTGGTGTGTTTTCATTGTAATTCAGTTTCAAATTACCTTCCAATTTCCATTTTTTTGTTGGTGTGTGTGTGTGTGTGTGTCTGTGTGTGTGTGTGTGTGTGTGTGTGTGTGTGTGTTATTGGGCCTGGACATTGAACTATATTCCCAGCCCTATTTTTTATTTTTTATTTTGAGACAGAGTCTCACTAAGTCACTAAATTTCCCAGACTGGGCTCGAACTTGCAATCCTCCTTTCTCAGCTTCCTAGCATGCTCCCATTACAGGTGTATACTACCATACCTAGCTTGATTTCTTTTTTGTTTTGGTTCGATTTGGATTCTTTTTGTTTTTGTTTTGTTTTGTTTTTTGAGATAGGGTCTTGCTATATAGTTTAGGCTAGGCTTGAACTCACTATGTAGCCCAGGTTGGCCTTTTTTTTTTTTTTTTTTGTATTGGGAATCGAACTCAGGACCTTGCGCTTGCCAGGCAGGCGCTTGTGCTGCTGAGCTATATCCCCAGCCCAACCCAGGTTGGCCTTGAACTCGAGGCATTCCTGTCTCAGCCTTCTGAGTGCTGGGATTATAGGCATGCTCACCATGCCCAGCTCAAGGATCTTTATGTTCCTCATTTCTAATTTAATTCTGTTGGCAAAGACTTTGTGTGACTTGAAGCCTTTTGACTTTGTTGAGGCTTGTTTTATGGCCCCAGATGTGATCTATCTTGATAAAAGTTCATGTACACATGGCAAGAATAGGTATTCTAAGTTCTTAGGTGAAGTGCTGAATAAATCTCAACCAGGTCAAGTTGTCTGATGGCATTATTCAAGTCTCTGATAACCTTGCTGGGTTTCTGCCTGCTTGTTCTATCAATGATTAAGAGAGGAATACTAAATGTCTGCCTAAAATTGAACATAAGTATGTTTTTCCTTGGAATTTTGTTCTTGCTAGATGGAGTCTGGAAGATGCATGCTGGCTTTTGGATAACTTTATCCCTGGTGATAGTCTTTGCTTTGAAGTATATTTTGCTGTAATCCCAGCACTATAGAAGGCTGAAATAGGAGGATCTCTGTGAGATTGAGGCCAGCCTGGGTTACATAGTGAGCTTAAGGCCAGCCTGAACTACATAGCAAGATCCTGTTTCTAAAAAAAAAGGTTTGGAAGTATGGCTCAGTGGTAGAGCATTTGCCTAGAATGCCCAAGGCCTTGGGTTCAATTCCCAGTGCCTTAAAAAAAAAAAAAGAATTACTTTGATACTGAAATTATACTTTCTTTTGACTAATGTTAGCATATATCTTTTTCCATCCTTGTAACTTATTTCCATTTTTATATTTAGTGTGTTTTTTATAAGCAACATATAATTTGGTCTTAATTCTTTTATCTAATCTTACAATCTCTGCTTTTCACTTGGGGTTTTTAGACCCTTTATATTTAATATGAATATTGATTTGACTAGGTTTAAGTCTATGTGGTGTGTTTGTGAAATATAGTATTATTTTAAATTTATAGTAAAATACTGGGCATGGTGGTGCACACCTGTAATCCCAGTGCTTGGGAGGCTGAGACAGGAGGATCGTTGTGAGTTCAAGATCAGCCTGGGCTACAAAGTGAGCTCAAGACCAGCCTGAACTGCATAGTGAGACCCTGTCTCAAAAAGACATACATACATACATAAATAAATTTATAGTAAAAGACACATTGCATTAATGGTAATACTGCCCATCTTTTCAAGCACACTTATCCCATCATTCTTGCCACTTTCTTAAGCAGTTCTAGAAGTTGTTTTCATGTATGTCTTTACGTGCACTGTTATGACTGCTTCAATGTCCTGAACTGGTTCAAGACATTTTCTTTTCATGGTCATTTTGACATTGGGGAAAACCAAGAAACCGCATGGTGCCACATACAGTGAATAAGGTGGATGAAAACACACCATAAATCTTTACAAGCCTGCCTTTGTGTTGGATGGCACTTAGTCCAGCATTCACCATAGGTTTGTCCACACCTCCTAAAGACATTTACCAAAGGGAACTTTACACCTGTTTCAGAAAGTGCCCAGAACAATGGGATACATGTGCTTGAAGGGAATGGGGTATTTAAAGGAGGACTGGTGGCAATACTTCTTTTACCATAATGATTTTTTAAAATTTAAGGCCATATTTTTGTACAGTTTTTTTGATTGGTTGGTTGGTTGGTTGGTTTTTTGGTGGGTTTTTTTGTACCAGGAATCAAACTCAGGACCTTGCATTTGCCAGGCAGGTGCTGTGCCACTGAGCTATATCCCTGGCAAGGACCATATTTTTTTATCATCTTCTGTATAATCTTGGTTGTCTACTCTTTGTCTCATTTGTTCTTTTCCTTTTCTGCTTTCTTTTGGGTAAATCAAGTATTCTTTATGATCCCATTTTTATCTCTTCCATGGGTTTGTTATAATTTTTTGTTTTACTATTCTAGTGGTTGCTTTAAGGTTTACAATATATACTTTTAATTTAACCAGTCTACTTCAAATAGTATACTGCATGTATAGTAGGAGAAGCTTACAATAGTATGCCTCCATTTCCCCGCTCCCAGCCTTTATGTTACTTTTACATGGGTTATAAACTCTGTCATCTTTGCTGTTATTTTTACAGAGGTATCTTTTAAGAATTTAAAATAAGAAAAAAATCTTACATATGTACCCAAGTAGTTACCATTTCTGGTAATCTTCAATCCTTTGTATACAGATTTCTATCTGGTATGTATTTTCCATCTGCCTGAACATTTCTTATAGTGGGGATCTGCTAACAATGAATTCTCTCAGCTTTTTTATGTCCAAAATGTCTCAGTTTTGCCTTTGAAAGGTATTTTTTGCTGAGTATAGAATTGTAGGTTGACAGGGTTTTTTTTCTTTCCTAGTACTTTAAAGATGTCACTTCATGCTTGCTTTGGCAGCACATATAATAAAGATGTTATTTCACTTGCATTGCTTCAATAGAAAATTTAATACTGTGTTTGTTTCTTCTGTATATAACAAGTTTTTTCTGTCTGACTGACCTTAAGATTTTCCCTGTCACTGGTTTTGGACATTGGATTATGAATTGCCTAGGTGGTTGTTTGTTTCTTTATTACAGAGTCTCATGATACAGTTGAGGCTGGCTTTGAACTAGTCCATGCTGGCCTCAAGATCCTCCACCTCAGCCTCTCAAATGCTGGGATTATAGGCATGCATCACCATGCCTGGCTAATGTTTACTTTATGTTTCTTGTACATAGGATTTGTTGCGCTTCTTGGATCTTTGCATAATTTCCATTAAGTCTGGAATATTTTTGGCTATTTCTTCAAATGTTTTCTTTTTGTTTGTTTGTTTTTCTTCCAGTACCAGAAATCGAACTCACGACCTTGTGCTTGCCAGGCAGGCGCTGTGCCGCTGAGCTAAATCCCCAGCCCCTCTTCAAATGTTTTCTGTCCTCCACCTCTCTTGTTTCCTTCGTTGGTTCTGGTTATCCGTATGTTAGGCTCGGGGAAGCTGCCCTACCACTGATGGTCCTACCCACCACTGCTCTCTTCCTCCTCCTCCTTCCTCATACTACTCTAGACACCCATTGTTCTGGGGTGTTTTTAAAATATAATTAAGTTTATTGGTACATTTTAGATAGACATAATGATCATATTCACCATGGGTATTTGTACCTGTATATGATATATTTTGATTTCTCTGTTTTTCCCAATCCCTTCTCCTCACTTCAAGCCATCTTCCCCTCCCTATTTACAAAGCTTTGTTTCCATTTTATCTTTTTTTAAATTGTTTTTTTTACCTTTTCCCTTCCTTCCTTTTCCCCTTCCCCCACCCTAGTTCTTCTTTCCTTTTGAACAATTACTTCCCATCTCACAATATCTGTTGTACATCTTCGTCCTTATTTACTCTTTCAGTTTATCACAGCAGGGAGACAATTCAGTGTTCACACATGTGAGTCTAATTTATTTCACTTAAGAGTATGGTCTCAGGGTTGGGGATTTAGCTCAGCGGCAAAGTGCCTGCCTGGCAAGCACAAGGTCATGAGTTCAATTCCTGGTACCAGAAAAAAACAAAACGAAACAAAACAAACAAAAAAGAGAATGGTCTCAAGTTGCATCCATTCACCTAGAAATGCCTCAAATTTATCCTTCTTTATGGCCAAGTAGTACTCCATTATATAAAGACACCACATCTTTTTTATGTTCCTCAATCCATGATGTAGCTATTCCAAATTGTGCCACTGTAAACAGGTATGCATATATTGCTGTAGTATGATGATTTTAATTCTTCCAAGATGATACCCAGAAGGGGAATAGCTGGGTTGAATGGGACCCCCAATCCTAGTTTTTTGAGGCATCTCCATACTGATTTCCACAGTTGTTTCACCAGTCTACACTCCCTCCAACAGTGTATAAGGGTTCCTTTTCCCCACAGCCTCTCCAGCATTTGTTATTGGTTGATTTCTTGATGATAGCCATTCTTTCTGGAGTGAGATGGAATCTCAGTGTTGTTTTAATTTGCATCTCTGTAATAATCAGTGATGTTCAACATTTTTCAATATATTTGTTTGCCATTTTTATTTCTTCATCTGAGAAGTGCATATTCATCTCAGATGCCCAGTTTTGGGTTGGGTCTTTAAATCTGGAGTGTCAGTTTTTTTCAGTTCTTCGTATGTTCTAGATATAAATCCTTTATCTTAAGGACAACTGGCTAAAATTTTTTCCCACTCTGTGGGTTGTCTTTTCACTCTGTTGGTGATTTCTTTTATTGTGCAAAAGCTTTTTAATAGGATGAGATGCCAGTTATTGAGTCTTTGTATTATTTCCTGTGCAATTGAGGTTTTTGTTCATGAAATCTCTGCATACACCTCTGTCTTCAAGAGTTTTGCCTATTTTCTCTCCCAGCAGAGTTAGTGTTTCTACTTTAATATTTAGGCATTTGACCCATTTCAATTTTAGTTTAGTGCATGGTGATAGACATGGGTCTAGTTTTAGCCTTTGGTATGTGGAAAGCCAGTTTTCCCAGCACTATTTATTAAAGAGACTTTCTTCCAGTGAATGTGTTTGGCTCCTTTGTTAAAGATAAGGTGGCTGTGTGTGTTTGGAGTTGTTTCTGTATCTTCTTCAGGTCTGTTTTTTTTTTTTGCCAGTACCATGTTGTTTTTATCACAATAGCTTTGTAATATAATTTCAGGTCAGGGACTGACCCTACCTTGCCTTTGTTGCCAAGAATTGTTTTTGCTATTCTAGGTCTCTTCTGCTTCCAAATGAATTTTAGGAATGTTTCCTCTAGTTCTGTGAGGTACATTAATGGTATTTTGATTGGGATTGCATTAAATCTGTGTAACAATTTTGGGAGTATGGCCATTTTTACTATGTTGGTTCTTCCTATCCATGAGCAAGGGATATCTTTCCATTTTCTGATATCTTCTTCAGTCTCCTTTTTCAGAGTACTGTAATTTTCAGTGGATAGATCTTTTACTTCCTTTGTTAGATTGACTCCTAAGTATTTCATTTTTTTGCATGCTATTGTGAAGGGTGTGATTTCCTTAATTTCTCTCTCAGTGAGTTTGTTGTTTGTGTACAGGAATACTGAGTTTTGAGTGTTGATTTTGTATCTGGCTGCACTGCTGAACTTGGTCGTTAAATCTAGACGTCTTTTGGTGGAGTTTTGGGGGTCTTCTATGTAGAGTATCACGTCATCTGCAAATAATGATAATTTAACTTCTCCCTTTCCTATCCTTATTCCTTTTATTTCTTTCTCTTTTCTAATTGCTCTGGCTAATGTTTCCAGAACTAGAACAGGAGTGGGATAGTGGACATCCTTGCCTTGTTCCTGATTTTAGAGTGAAAGCTTTCAGTTTTTGACCATTTTTTATCAGATTAAGACCATCTATTCCAACTTTCTGTAGGGCTTTTTTTTTTTTTTAATCACAAATGGGTGTTGGACATTGTCAAATGCTTTTTCTGCATCTATTGAGATGATCATGTGATTTTTGTCTTTGGTTCTGTTAATATGGTGTATTATGTTTATTGATTTGTATATGTTGAACCATCCCTGGGATGAATCCCACTTGGTCATGGTGTATAATCTTTTTGATGATTTGCTGCATTCTGTTTGCCAGTGTCTTATTAAGGATTTTTGCACCTATGTTCATTAGGGAGATTGGTCTATAGTTTTGTTTTCTGGTTGGGTCCTTTTCTGGTTTAGGTATCAGAATAATGCTTGCTTCCAGGAATGAATTTAGAAGTTTTGGTTCCCTTTCAATTTCATTAAGAGTTTCAGCATAAGTAGCATTAAGTCTTCTCCAAATTTCCTGTAGAATTCAATAGTAAATCCATCAGGGCCTGGGCTTTTCTTTGTTGGTAGGTTTTTAATTACATTTTCAATTTCATTGACTGATGTTGGGTTATAATTGCATCCTTTGATACACAGAAGTTTAATTTGGATGAAGCTTAATTTATTTTTTTCTTTTATTGCTTGTACTTTGGGTGTTATTGCCAAGTTCAATGTAAAAAAACCTTTTCCCTTATAATTTCTACAAATTTTATAGTTTTGTATTACACATGTCTTTGATCTATTTTGGATTATTTTTATATATATGTTCTGTTATTATAGCTTAATGTATCTAACAGCAAAAGTAAAGGAAAAGCACAGAACACAGCCATTAAAAACATGTATTCGCATGTAGAATAACTCAGAAAAGCATAATGAATGGATGGAGTCTATGATAAAAATCCTCCAAACACAGTTGCTTCAAAAAGAAATTTACTTGTTTTTAAAATATATAAATCAGATGTCATAGTGCACACCTGTAATCCCAGCACTCAGGTGGCTGAGGCAGGAGGATCAGTGTAAGTTGAAGGCCAGCCTGAACTATCTAAGAAGACCTGTTTCAAAAAAGAAGAAACATATACAAATACTAGCATTGCCCAGAAAAATTTAATGGATTTATTTATAATGTTATAAAGGTGAATAGTTGAAACTTGTTCACTAAAACATTTTTACTTTTGTTAAATATTTTACATCCCTGAATTTATATTAAAAATTCACACAGATAGCTGGGTGTAGTGGTACATGCCTTTAATCCTAGCATTTGGGAGGCTGAGGCAGGAGGATCGCAGAGAGTTCATGGCCAATCTGGACTACATAACGAGTTCAAAACCAGCCTGAACTACACAGTGAGATCCTGTCTCAAGAAACAAAATGACAACAACAACAACAAAGAAAAAAAACAGCAAAAAATAATTCACACACCTGAAAATGGAAAAATTACTAATACCTGACTTCTACCATTTTTCCACCCTAATCATATACTTGGGTACATTTTGATACCATGGGGAGAAAATCTAGTGTTCAGAACTATCAATGACAGGAAGAACAAGGGAGGAAACATTTTTTTTCTTACAATGAAATACTTCCCATCTAAGTGGAGTTTTTTTTTTTTTTCTTGTTTTGCTGGTACTGGGAATTAAATATAGTAGATTCTTAAGTACATTCACCATCTAGGTGGTATGCTAGTTGGATGTCTTTTGGCATAATTGTTACACATTTGGCATGGATAGCACACATACTGGTGTCTGCAAAAAGGCCAACCAAGCCAAGCACAGTGGTGCATGCCTGTAATCCTCAGGCAGGAAGATTGGGAGTTCAAAACCAGCCCTGTCAGTGTAGCAAAACCCTATCCAAAAAGTGCCAGCCAGATAAGCCTCATTTGTCTCCTGCCAAACACCAAAGCTGCACTCAGGAAGTACAGACCTCTTCAGAGTCCTGTGCAGTTTCTCACTCCAGATGTGGGAGGAGAGCATACAAATCAGTTCAGTGGACAAATCAATGACGTGGAGTTTCATGGAGGCCTGTGCCTAAAAAGGTTTCTTCACCCCTCCAATAGGGGGTGCACTATTTCCAGTTGCTTCCTGGGTGCTTTACCACTGGTGGAATTGCCAGCGGTCTTCATACACGATGCGGTGTGCCGACTTCTTACCTGCTCCAACAGAAGCTCAATGGCAAAGACCTGGAAGCAGCTGCAAAAACTCAAATTCATTTTTCTGCAGTTCTCCCAAAACCATTTGTTAAAAAGATAGTCCAAAGCCAGGCGTGATGGCGCATACCTGTGATCCCAGCACTCAGGAGGTTGAAGCAAGAGGATCACCTCGAGTTTGAGGCTACCCTGAACTACAAAGTGAGACCCTGTCTAAAAAAATAAATAAAACACCTCTGACCATTTATGTGAGGGTCTACTTTAATTTTTGAATATATGCAATCAAATTAGAGTAACTTATAATGCATTTACCTGCTCATTTTAGCATTTATTCCAATTGAGTCAGTTTTGATTGTTTATTTTCCTCATCATGCCACTTTATAGGCTTGATAATCTTTGATTGGATGTTTGGATGCCAGACCTTGTGAATTTTACCTTGTTAGGTGCTTGAGTTTATTTATAATCCACTGAATCCTTTTGAGGTTTGTTTTAGGACAGTTAAGTTACTTGGAAATAGCTTAATCAGGTCTTAAGCACAAGACTTTTTTTGTTACCAAATCCAGATCAGTGCTGCTCAGTGGCATGACAAGGCCTTCCTGGCTTTTCTCCCCACAACCCCATGATACCTGCCCAGTGCCATGGCTGTGAGAACAGACGGTGGTTCTTGCACACGCAGGAACTGATGAGTATTCTGCTGAGTACGGGGACCCTCGGCTGCTCTCCAGGGGCTTCTCTCAGTGTAGCGCACTCCTCTCTGGCACTTGCCCCTATAAACTGGCTTTTGACCTCCTAGACTCTTACTTAGCTCATGGTGTTCAGCAGCTCTGCTCAGTTCCCCCTCTTTATGCTACAGCCTGAAAACCCTCAGCGAAGGGAGCTGGGGCAGTCGCTGTGTCAAGAATCTCTGTCCTGTGCTGTTCAACATCCTTGAAAACTGCAGCCTCATATATTTGGTTGTTATTTTGTTTTTGTTTTGGTGATCTCAGATACACAGGTGAACCTGATCCCTGTTCTCCATATTAGCTAGAAGGAGAACTCTCTACAGCAGGCTTTTTACCCGGGGCCACAGCATCTCTGCGAAAGACTGTGAACCAGGGGCTGGGGATTTAGCTCAGTGGCAAAGCGCCTGCCTGGCAAGCACAAGGTCGTGAGTTCGGTTCCCGGTACCAGAGAAAAACCAAAAAACCAAAAAAAAAAAAAAAAGACTGTGAGCCAAGTGAAAGCCCCTCACACAGGTGCTTGGCCAGTTATTCTCTCCTCACCCACCAAAGGGCTCGCCTGTGAGGAATCTTAAGTCTGGTGATGACTTAGCTCAACTTAAGGAAAATTTTAAGTCCAGCTACCTTGTAATCGAACCTATGCGGGTCAGCACGCTATTACCCTGAGGGCAAAGTGCCATCTGGAGGGTCCCATAGCAGGCTGAATTATGACTAGGAATTCCTAGAGACGCTCCTAGCTGGTCCCGACATTAGGAGCAGACATCCACTTGCCCCATCCCAACATGGGTTTAAGCAAGTCCTAGTGCCCTGTTCCCACTTGCCGATTACTGATTTAAGAGTAGGCATGTGAGCCGGGTCTAGCCAGTGTGATACAGGACCAGGAAATGGAGTGCCTCCTGAGGAAGGTCTCTTTCCTTTTAAGGAGAGTCACAGTAATTGCCATATCTCAGTGTGAGTCTTGGGGCTGCTGCCACCATCTTTGCACCAAGCTGAACAAGAAACCAGTATGACAGCTGACAGATGAGAGAAGAAATCCCAAGTCCTTGAAGATACCATTGAGCCAATGAGCCAAACAGCCCCAAAGCCCATCTCACCTCTGGATATTTATTTATGGGGAAAAAAATCTGTTGCTTAAGTCAATTAAAGTCAGTTTCTGTTAGATACAACCAAAAGCACTGTCACTGAGCCTGGAATACAAGGTGTGTGTGGATGAGGAGAGACCCTGAAGGGAACTTTGCTTCCGCTAGGAGTTCCAACTTTGTCCTCTGGACAAGGACACAGGCTGAAAGGTGTGAGAAGACACGATCAGGACCACAGTGGGGAATCGTTGCGAGCAGGCAGCACGGCCACAGGCCTGCCTTCCCACCAGCACCCAATGCACCACAGCTCCTAAGGGAGAGCCAGAGCCAGCTCTGAGGGGCCTGCGGGGCTCAGAGTCCACCCACTCAAGTCAAGGCTTAGTTCTGCTGAGCAAGGGCAAGCAGGCACCAGACACTTCCTTGAATTTTTTGCTGAAATAGTGTCCTTTGAGGAAAATATCAAAGTCCCCTGAGCTATAATCAAGGCAATTGCAGATTAAAAGTAATTGCCAGTTTCAGGACAGATTTTTCAGAGATTAAAAATAATGTCCAAGGAGCTGGGGATTTAGCTCAGCGGTACAGCGCCTGCCTGGCAAGCGCAAGGTCGTGAGTTCGATTCCCAGTACCAGAAAAAAACCAAAAAAATAAAATAAAATAATGTCCAAAGTTCTTTTCTAGCCCATCAGGATAGGACTGATGCCTGAGATAAAGTGAACAAAAACTCGGATCCAAGGCTTCTGTTTATGTCCTGGGATAGAGAATGGGCCCAGGAGTACATACTATACCTAGACACAGTCGAAGCCCAGAAGGGCCTTCAGCAGGCTTCTGTGTCCTTGTGCACAATGCCAGGGTGCCCTGTCTTCCCCTTGCTCACCTTGAAGACCCTCCAGGACCTCAAAGATGTGGAGCATTCATTAATTTCAGTTACTGAGTCCCCAACTGTGCCGAGCCTAGTTCTAGATAAAGGGTCTGAGCAGTGAGTGAAATAGCAGTAAAGAGAAAAAGACAGATAAATGAATGAATATGCAGCATAATAGCAAGTGGCTTAAGTGCTTAAACAAAACCCAAATCAGAAAACAGGAAGAGTTACAGGGCGATTTCTAGAAAGACGTTAGAAAGGCTTCCCTGAAGAGGTGAAATTCTTTCACAAATATTATGAAGTACATTTGAGCAGTGAAGCCTTAAGAAGCGAGGTCTGGAGAAGGTTCTAGGCCAGAGGTGCAGGAAGCAAGAGGCTCATATAGTTGGAGAGCATCCAAGAGAGCTGACCAGAAGTTGGATCATGACAGTTTTACATAATGTGCAGAGCCTGTTAGCTTTTCTTGTGTGGGACTGGAGCAAGACATGGCCTGACTCAGGTTTAGAGAGTTGTTGTGGCCACTATGCAGTCAAATGCCTGTAGGTAATAGGTGCACATTAAACAATGGTGATCATTATCACTGTTTTTCAGCCTCGAGCTGAGCCTACTAGACCTTCAAGCTCAAAGATGGCAGGGACCAGACTAGAGTCATCTCATACCCCAGTGCCCTGCACAGAGGAGGTGCTAAGACATACAGATAAACACATGAGCAACTCAGGGCATAAATGAATGAGCAAGACTCATACCTCAGCAGGGTGGAGGGATATACAGTTGCTACAGAGTAAGGGAAAGATGCCCCTGACCATACAGCAGAAGGAGCAGATCAGCACTTGTTTGCTAAAGATCACTGTCTGTCTAGAAGCTGAGGGTGCAGAGGATACAGATTCCAGCTGGAAGAGCCAAGGTGCATCTGCTGATCACCAGGCACAAACCAGGAAACCGCATGGGACACACTTCCAGGATTACCAGGATGCCTAGAAGTGTAGTCTGATTCCCCTGGGAGTGTCAGGGACAGGTGTCTGCACAAAGGAAACCCAGAAGTTGCAGCCTAGCCAGGCTCCAGTATCAAGATTCTGACTTTAAGCTGTATATGGGAGGTGGCAGAAATTGTGGGCTGGGGCAACTGTGGGAGGGTTTCCTGGAAGAGCAGAAGCCTGTTGGAATGGAAAACATTCAAAGTAAAGACACGAAGCCGAGCGCACTGGCACATTCCTGTAATCCCAGCACTCAGGAGGCTGAGGCAGGAGGATTGCCAAGTGTTTGAGGCCAGCCTGGGCTACATAGTGAGTTCAGAGACTAGCTTGGACCACACAGTAAGATCCTGTCTCAAAAAAATTTTTTTAAAGTGAAGACACGATTTGCATTGCAGACTCTTTCCTGTAGATGCACTATGAGACAGTCTTACCTTTGAGCCACACCTGATACCTCTTCCTGCCATGCACAGGATAGAGCCATGGCCTGGCATGCTAAGTTCCTGATTTCAGAAGGTAGTTTCAACCTACACATCCAGGTTTACCTCTCCGAAGCAGCTACAAGCCATGCCGAGCCCTGGACACATGGTACCTGTTTGTCTCGCTATGCAGTTCAGGCTGGCCTTGAGCTCACTTTGTAGTCCAGGCTGGTTTCGAACTCACAACAGTCCTCCTGCCTCAGCTTCCCAAATGCTGGGATTTCAGGCATATGCCACCAAGCCCAGCTTCCAACACCTCTTTCTAAACTTTTACCCATTTCTCAGTGGGCAGCTCCAGTGTCCCGAGTTCAGAGAAGTGTCAACCCTCTGATCTCATATCACATGCACTTGAGGTGAACTGACAGCCACAGTAGACTTGGATTCTGACTCCTTGGGGTGACTGTTGCATGTCAGTGTGGCCTCTTATCCTGCTGTGATTACTAGAAGCAACCCATTTCACTTCCAGATGTGTTCCAGCTGGAGGACAAATTATCCAGTAACCCCTCCCCATCCCACCTTTCCCCCAAAACCCTTTGGGCAGAACCCATGGTGGCTTGTTCTCCATCTTGTCAGAACCTCACACACTTGGATAAAGTCACTTACTCACACAGGTGACTCTGAGGTGTTGGACACCAAGCCACGCAGGGCAAAACAGCAGACATCCCTGTTCTCCTGACTTGCGTGCGAGGAAGAAAGGAAGAAAACAAGGTCATTTCAGAGTTAGAAGTGACAAAGTAAACATCATGAAGGGCCAGACATAGATGTCTCTGAAGAAATGGTGTTTGAGGCCAGCACGAATTGAGGCAGCCAAAGAGGCATCTGCAGGAGAAAATTCTAGAGCCGGGAAAGAATGCACAAACCACGAGGCTCCATCCTGTGGGTGGCAGGGAGGGGTAGGCTTCATGTACTCAGGAAGCAGCAAAGAGGCCAGTGTGTACGGAGCAGGGAGAGCAAACAGGCAACAGATGGGGGGTGAAGACAAGGACTAGAGAGGCAGGGCTTTGTTAGCTTTAGCAAGGAATTCAGATGTGCATTTATTTGCTCATTTGTTTGTTTACCAATATAGAGTTTTGATGGGGAGTAGTATGATCTAAGCTATTTTTTCCCCTGGACCAAATTGTTTTTATTTTTCCATCATGGATATAGAAAAGTGCTATAAATCCTCTTCTGATTGAACAAAGCCACCCTCTGACTATTTCTGTTTAGAAGCAGCAGTGTCATTACAGTGATGTCAGTTACAAAAGAGCACCAACCAGGACACAGAATCACAGAAACCATAATTACAGATTTCTTTCCGGAGGTTATTCTCAGGGAACTTGGTAACAAGTTCTAGTGGTAAGTCGTGCAAAACCATTTTATTCAACTGCTTCTAAGAAAGGTTGTAGTATCAGACTACAACAACTTGATAACACTTATGATCACGTAAGTTCCGTGTGGCACAGGGTAATTACACTGGCAGTCTTATAATGTTCTCCGCAGCAACCAGGTCTGCATCTGTACAGCTCAACTTCTCAGTGGGCTGAGAAAAGGGGATGCATAGGGCCATACTTGAGAATAGCAATGAAAAGCATATAGCATTAACTTTCCATCCACACAAGGTCATACCTGAACAAGATAAAATGCCTAAAGTTGCAATGTTCTATTATCCTAACTTATAAAACATATTAGTTTCTCTGTTTTTTGTCTTTCTGATACAGGGTCTCAGGTCTCACTATGCAGGCTGGCCTTGAGCTCACTTTGTAGCCCAGGCTGGTCTTGAACTTGCAACAATGCTCCTGCCTCAGCCTCCCGAGTGCTGGGATTACAGGCATGTGCCACCATGCCCAGCCATTTAGTTTCAAAAAAGCAAAAATCAGGAGATTCTCTGCCCTCCACCCCAAAGGTCCTCAGCCACTCCTGCCTTCCTGCACACCCCTCCCACTCTTGTGTGTCCCAGGGCCTAGGGAGCAGAAGACAAGGCCTTACGTGGAAAGAACCCTGGGGAAGGCCACCACCATCACTCCTGTGTAGTGGAGATAGACAGCCCTATGGGCCCAAAGAGGACTAGGGAGGGATTTAGAGGGGTAGCTCAGCTCTTGTTCCTACAGGAATGCACAATCCACAGGGATAGGGAGTGTAGACCTGGAGGAGGGAGAAGAGAGACTTGGGGCTAAAGTTCCTCTAAAAGAACAGAGCATAAAATGAAATGATTAACTATCTTGCCCTTGGAGATTTCCTAGTCTCTCTTCAGTACCCTGCACTGTCCCCCACGCTGAAGATTCTAGGGCTTGCTAAAGGGAGTGGGGGGAGGGAGCAGAGGGGGTAAAGAGTGCCGACAGTCTAGAGGACAAACTCTACCTTTCTGGAGACAGAAAGTCTCTCTCCTTGGATATCTGCAAAATCATTACTTCTGCAGTTCCTTTGTTTCTAAACTGTCACTAGAATGAAAAATGGTGTAACATCTGGGCCAGTAGAAATAGCCCCCATGGCCAGAAGCCTCCCCATCACCTACAACCTGCAGCCTGAAAAAGGTAGGCATAGGGAAGATTGCAAAGGGCCTGGATTCTGTGTGGGTCCAGCAACAGGGCTCAGGAGAGTGAGCTGCTGGAAGGGATCCCATCTTTGCCCTGCCTTGAGTACATGCCCTGATACACAGCCTGGTGGAGTCTGGGGGTGGCTCAGGCACTGGCCGTGGCCCTGTCTCCACAGGCCACTCTTGAGGTCCCTGTAGACCTGGGACAGACAACAAGGCTGATGGTGGCCTGGACACAACTCATTAGAAAGGTAATGGCCGGGCATTGGTGAGACACAGCATAGGCCTTCACAAGTCAACAGCAGGATAAGATGGGGACCAGTGTGAGACAGGAAGAGCAGAGTGATCACAAAGAATGTTCTGCCCACTGCTTCATACCCTAGACCTCACCCGTGCTCTGTCACTTGACTGTCCACTCTGCCAGATGCCCAACACTCCATTTGGTGGCAGCCAGGCCTATGGTCCTGAGGCCATGCAAAGGCCCCAACTGGTCAGCAGCCAGCACCAAATGCACCCACTTTGTCTTGAGTGACAGGACCCTGCTTGCCACAGTCAGTGTATAGAACTATGACAAGCACAGCGAGCACCGATGTGAAGCTCAGCGTGTTGTGGCTTTAAGGCAGTAGGCCTCAGAAAGGCACTGGTCAAAACAAAGATGGGTGGGAAGGCTGGGTCGCAGATAGGTCCAGGCCATGAAGATAAAGACAATACAAGTCCACAAAATTGGGTGCCTGTTGTAAATACAATGGTGTGTGACAGACATGTGATGCTGACGTGGGACAGCGTGAAGGTCACATGGGAACAACAGAGATTGGTCACAAAGGCCGTGATCTTGCAGCTGAGTCTACTGAACATCCTGAGGAGCCAAAGTACACAAAAGAGAAGGCAAACAGCAAAGTGCCCACTGCTGGCCTAAGCACAGGTCCACAGGAGGCAGAAAGGAGTCTTATGTAGGGCGGGATATTAGCCAGACTGAAACCTGTACCGCCTAGGAGAGTCTTCTGTGGGACCCCTTCCTAGGCTTAACCTGGTTCTGGAGGCCCTACACCCCAGCAAGTAGTACTGCAGGGGTCTGGGCCGCAGGTCAAGTTTGAAGATCTGGGCAACCCTGCCAGCTTCTGGGAAACTGTGCTGTGAAAACCAGAGGAAGCAGCTTCAGACAGTGTCTCGGTTCTGCTGTACCAGAGCATGGGGTTCCTGCAACTGGTGCCATCTGATGGAGAAGCAATGGGCATCGCCCGGGCTACACTCATATTCCTTCACTATCACCTTGTTTCAGAAACAGGGGTTGCTCCAAAAGTGGAACTTGAACTTGTAACCTATCCTTGCGTGCCTGAGCTCCCTCACCTCCGAGTTCATCAGATTCATCTCGGGAGCTGATCATGGTTGCCAGGTGCAGCTGGTTCCGGAAGGCAGTGACCCAAGCGCCCAGAATATTCTAGATGATGCAGCCGGCGCCTCCTCCCAAACCTGCGCTCAAGCCGTTAGTACGCCCTGTCAGCCTGGCCACTCATGGCTTCCAGCTGCCACTTGATGGCCTCCAGTGGGTCCACAATTAGGCCCTCAAGGTGCAGGGGCACCGGGTCCTCATGGGCCTCTGCGTCCACCTCCAACTTCTCCCGCTCCAGCTGCTTCTCCCTCTCCAGTGGCTACAACGCTGCCTGCGCAGCCTCCTCCATGAAGATGGCGCCCTCCTCCGTCGTCACTTCCTCGGCCTCCCCACAGCGCGCCCCCTCCCGCGTCTGGCAGACGGCGGGGCGCGGCAGTTTCCAGGCCCTCGCCCCTCGTCCGCTGTCACGCTAGTCACCCTCGAGAGCCGCTCACTGCAGGGCTCGGGTGCACCGCTAGACGCACCCCGGGAGACTGGGGGGCACCGCGGAGGGGCGCGGTCTCTTACTTCAGGGCACGCGCTCCGCCCCTCGCACTCCTTCCTTCCACATGTGATTCGCTGGGAGCGAGGCGGGGGCAGACTAAGGATCTAGAGGAGTTGTGGCTGAGGGGTAAGGGCTGCAGGCTACATTCCAAATAGAGCTGGCGCAGAGGGAGGAGGTGGCAAGAAGTGCAGGGCTAGTGAGCCAAGCAGTAGGCAGCTCAGAGCAGGCACGTTGGACAGGCCCGATCCCTAGTCATGGTTATGACACTCCCATCGCAGCCACTATGCCAGGCAGTGTCCCTTGCCAGGCTCCCAGCTGTAGGACACTGTGGCCTTGCATAGGTTAAAGAACCCAGGAACAGGCAGAAGGCCCAAGAGGTGTCCATGACAAGGAATGGCCACACTCAAACTGGGAGCCTCAGATAACACAACTGTTGGGCACATGAAGGTGCTTGAAAAATTTATGTGGGAAAAGGACAAAACGAGATCAGAGCAGAAGGATCTGACACAAGGAAAGGTCTTAGACCACTGCAAACCAAGGAACAAGTGTGCACCTGCTTAGCTTCCAAAGGAGCTGGATGGCCAAAGCTGGGTGGACTGTGCTCACCTAGTCCTTGGCCCAGAGGCAACCCTTGGCTCAGTACTAGCTATAGTGCAGTCTGTGCTTGGGTAGACAAAATGCCTGGATGGACCAGACCCTCAACCCATGATCCTGCAGATGTATCTGATCTGCTGTGGTCTCATCCCCAGATGTGGTCTATGGAGGTCAGTATACCACACACTGTCATCTCCGCCTGGAAGTCTGTCATTTCCTCCACAAAGCCTTCAGCCTCATGCTCAATGGACATGATAATTCCACAGCTGCATCCCTAAGACTTATCCTGGGGTATACACCATCCAGAGAGCAAGGTGGATTTCCTTTAAGTTGCAGCTGGGGTTCTGACTGAAAAGAATGGACAGTGAACATTTATCAAGTAAGCAGAAAGCCAGAGATGAAGGTTCACCCTGCTGCCCTTGTACACCAAACACTGGCACATAGATACTCGTTAATGTCGTGGCACATTCTTGGGCTAGACTCCAAGCAACTTGTACTACTTGCCTGTGGACCTGGAGCCAGCCTAGAGAAAGGTTAGCCCGTGACGGAAGCATCTGAGCACAAGAGGTAGAGCCCAGCATGGGGACAACTACCTCGCCAAGAGACTGGCAAGCAATAAAGCTGGGCAAAGCCATGCTGGCCGCTCAAGTCTGTCTAAACCTAGTGGGTGGGCACTAGTGAGGATAAGGCCAGGTCCTGGCTTTGTCACCAGCTGTACACACTGGACAGTGGCTTACCATGGTAGACATTTATCTTTTCTTGAAGAACCAGCATTCATGTCTCATCTTAACAGTATCCCAAGTTCCCAGTGAGAAACCATTCCTCCTTGTGTCCCAGTCTTGTCACTGATGACTGGTTTAAGATGGTGGAGAACACCAGGAAAGCCAATGAAACAGGGGGCTTCTGTGAATAAAAGCACTCCTCTCTCCGACCAGCACTGTGTACAAATAACTAGTCTACGATTACGGAAGAATCTCCTCTTCCACAAGGGGAGAACCTAGGTAGGGCATAAAGAGGAAGTCACAACTGCACAAGGCAGGGCAGAGAGAAACAGGAATGCTGAAGCCAACTGTGTTTGAGCCTCTGGATCTAACCAGCCTGAAGACTGTGTCACATCTGGCATTTTCAGTTACATGAAATTTCACTGTTTAAAGCCAATTTGATTTTGGTTTTCTCATCCTCGCATTCGAGAATAACTGACCGAATGACACATAACACTTACCTCAAACACATCCAATTATGATCAATCTTTCGTTGCAAAGTACAAAACTTACGTTAACACAAGCAGTTGTTCCTGTTTGCCCTACACTCACCATTATCACTTTGGATGCTAAGATGTCTAGCGATTTCAATTCCTTCCAACTCCAGGCTTCTTCCAACCCTTTCCCAATCAGACAGGTTCACAACTGCCGAACACATCATTCAGAAGTTTTTAATAAACAACTTCATTATAAAAACTTTTTTTGAAAATGTAATTCTGTAAAACATTGAAAAAATCTACCTTAACAAAGATAACGCCCTGTGCATTTTCTAATGGCACTTATATTTTACAATTAAAAACCTTGTTTTATATAAAGCCAAAAATACTCCAAGAGGTTATTCACTGTGTTTACAAAGTGCTAGAAGATTTTTGTCTTGTATTTTTTTCTCTTTAAATAATCTGGCGTTACAAAGGAGTGGCCTCAAAGCCTCAGCCACTCAAGAGGGAGGAAAGAGCGTGAGAAGTGGTGTTCAGGCATTCATTCTAGTGCTGAATATGCAGAGGTGGAGAGGTGGGGGGAGGGGGAGTCAGCTGAAACCAGAAGCAACTGGACTGGGATGCTTCCACACCCCTCCACAGAGGCACTAGGTTATCACAGTGAACACCCCTTTCCCTCGCCACAGGCCTTACTCTCCAGTGGTGAAGGTCATGGCCAATTCCTTCCACAGCAGGTTCAGAGCTCCAGGAGAGGCCAGGGTGGGGGTCCCAGAGGAATCTGGACTTTTCTGGCCAACACCTGCCTAAGGCAAAGTTTCTTATTACATAAATATCCTTGTTAAAAAGCAAAATATTGATCCTGTACAATATTACCTGTTTTAAAAAATCGTGCTTAAAAACAGTTCCTAGGTAAGAGGGGAGATTGAGGGAGGATGGAGAAAAGAGCTACCAAAAAGGGAGGGGAGAATTTAAGGGATACTAGGGAAAGTTTAGGGCAGTGGGGAAATTTAAACTTAGGACAATGTCTACAAGCAAAAAAGTAATCACACTTGCTTCCCGGATTTCCATCAACAAATGCCATTTGTAAAAAGTTGGGGAGAAAAACTCATTGGTGAACCTTCCCCTGCCTCCACCTCTTTGAGATAGGGCAGAGATCCTTTGAGCTGACACCCAGGCATTTCAGCCCCTGGGCCCAGGACTGTACTCAGCTCTGAGCAGCTACTGTGCAGGGTGGGATATGCCTACCCACATACACGTCAGCTTACGGCTGACAAGAGGCTGGATCAGGGTTGCAGAAAGGACACATCACTCCTTTTTTTCTGGTCCTTAGCCTGTTCCACATGCGACGGCCCCTGTCCTGGCAGGTGCCCCTCAGGTTCTCGTGGCTTCAGTAAGGATACTGAAGTATGTCTGGGTACTGAGTATAAGATAAAGCTACTCTTATTCTTTGAACAGCCTGCCCTTTCAAAAAGGGGAGGGGCTTTTGGGGGGGTTGGTGTGGAGAAAGGTTTAAGAAACAGCAGGGTGACTGTGGTCCACAAAAGGTGAAGGCAGATAATGTTCCTCTGCACCAGCAAAGTTTAGAGTGACAGGAAAATTCCTTGTGATGGTAAGGACGCTAAGAGGAAAGGAAAGGCAGGAAGGAAGAAGAAGGGAGGTGGGAAGGAAAGATGGGAAGGAAAAAAGACAAGGGCCAGTTACAAGATTTTAAATAGCTATTCTGCCTGTCCTATGTGTTGCAAAGCATCCCTACAGAGGGAGGAGTTCAAGGAAGGGACAGGAAAAGGGTAGGCAGAGAAGACTCCTCTAACCGCCCAGGACTTTATATTCTGTGGCCAAGAGCCCATCTGCCTCTAGAAACTGAGGGTGCAGGGAAGATAGCAGGCTAGGGGAGAGGGTTGCTAGGTCGAGTTAAGACCAGATACAAGGAAAATGGCAACAGCAAGTCCTGCTTGGATTCTCACATACTATTTCCTATAACATGAGTCCCAGTAACATGCACAGCATGCAGGAGGTGGCTGAATACCAAGATAGACGCTTTTTTAAAAAAACGTAATTAAGTCTCTGGGACTCACTGAAACTAATTTTTAGAAGCAAATCACCTAGACTGATGTTAATGTTGCCAGACATTTTTATATCTGGCTTTACTTTTGAAAAAGTATCCCAAGCTACCTTGCCTAAATCAAAACATGGTTAATTATTCACTCTGCATTGCCTCCAATCAAGGGCCGGGGAGCTAAACTTTAAGGCTTTCACCTCAAATAAGGGTACTGGCCTGGACTAAAGCAGAAGCTAGGTATTGACCTGCTCAGTTCCTGATGATACATGAAGTCTAGACAGAAGGGGGTGGGAGGCCTAGTAGGAGGGTGAGGCAGTTCCTAGGTAGTTTGTCCTGAAACCCTAGTGGAAAGGCCAGCATGAGGCACCCCTGACAGAAGTGCCCAGAAACTGCTGGCTACATCTGTACAAGTTAACAGTAAAGAGGTAGAAGTGTGTTTCTGAATCAGAGAGGAGGTATCTCAAGAGAGTCCCACAACAGTGGTCCCTGAGCTGCCTCCTTCCATGCGTGGGAAAAGCCCATGTGGAACTGAGATGAAGCAGGCTTTGGGGTCTGGCTGGGTTCTGGGTAAAGGCTACACTGTCTGTGCCAGGGAGCCTCACAAGTCAATAGAACTAATCTCCTCTTGCAAAAAACCTTGTTAGATAGTAAGGACAAAACTGAAGGGGACCATGAGAAGAAGGTGAAAGTTCCTTGAGGGACAGCACAGAAGCCTATGCACAGTGGCCCTGCATCCACGGGGACTGCGAAGTGGAGGAGATGAAGGGACACTGTGGGCAGAAAATTTTTGGTATGGGAGACAATGATTAGATTGATTAGGACTCAACTATCTGCCCAGCCCTAGCTTTCTAAAAACTTCTAACAATTCCACAACTTCCTGAAAAAGGGGCAGGCAGGAAGGAGACAAATGAGGGGCTCATCCCCTCTCCTTTGCTGTTCCCACCCGCATAGAACCCAGAGTCCCTCCTTCCAAGACAAACAACAACAGCTCATAATGATCTGAGTGGGAATTAAGGAATGGGCAAGTGACAGATGGGCATGCCTTTCATTTCTTCCCCTCTCCAGTTCAAAAGGGTGATGAGGGGGTCATGATGGACTTGGAGAAAAACAGACCTGTGAGAAAGCTGCTCCAATATTCTTGCCGGTCTCCTGTGGACACTGCCGAGGAAGGCAGGAACAGATGCAGTCATGGAAGATGGCAGAAACTGAAGCAGTCCAAAAGTCAGTTTATTTCCCCACAGGGGAAAAATGTGACCTCAAGTGAAGAGAAGTCAGCAAGACCCGACTCCGCCTTGTAAACAGGGCTCCAGTTAACACCAGGTACCAAGTGGTTCCGGCTGGTGCCAACTGAAATGGACTGGTGGGAATGGATTCACGGTGTGTAAACAGTGTTCACTGCAATCATTCTAAGGCTAACAGCGTGGCAAGGGAGGTGAAATGGTGTGTCTGAGACGAATGTGTAAACGGTACCGTTGCTGAACAACACTGACTGAAAACAGAGCTGTTGGTATAGTGGGGATGGGGGTGGTCGGGAAGAATAGAAGCCTTCTTTCCTGCCTGCCGCTTGGAAGCAGGTGATAGAGCCAAGTGACCTTCCACAGCAGGGCCTGACCAACTAACTGCTGTGGGGTCTGAAGGCTGAGATAGGCAACAGGTTTCTTCAGCAATTTCTCTTGAGGTCAACCAACGTGAACCCTCTGTGTCTCCAAGAAGCCTTCCCCTCCTCCAAAGAGGAGGTTCTGACGCTTTGGAGAAGGAGAAGGGTAAGTGTGGCTCCCAATTCAGATCACAAAATAAAAGTAAAAATACCTGAAAGTCCTATGGTAGATCTTTCCACGATGCTGGGGCTCAAGGCTTCCTGGAATCAATCCCGGAGCCTGAACCCTCAAACCAAGTGCTCCATACAGACATTGGAATTTTTGCTTTTTGAACCCAGCTCTGAAAGCTCAGCTGCCTTTGTGGGGGAGGCGGACAGGGAAGATACTCAGGCTCCATGATAGAGCCAAAGACTGTGCTGAGGACCTCCGTGAGGGCTACTGGAATGCTTGGTGGAAACGAGGCAGGGTGGTAGTACTCAGGCCAGAAGTGAAGACAGGAGGCAAGGAGTGCAGAGGCCCAAAGTTCAGTGGTCCCCCAGCTCCTGGGGAATCTTGAGGCTGAGCTTGCAAAGTGGTGAGCAGGGGCTGTGCCTCAGCCTGGGAATAGCCCATGACCAGGCCTCCTGTGGTCCCAGGCGGGTTACATGGGGGCAGATTGAGTGGAAGAAAGCCCAGTAGGTGGGAAAAGTCCACATTAGCAGCGCAGAGGGCCTCAGAGAGGTTGGCGGGGCTCTTGGTGAGCAGTGCTTCATCTAGGAGGGCCGCAGCTGCCGCTGGCTGAGGTGAGGCGGGCTGGGGTTCAGCAGATGAGAGAGACAGGCTCCCAGGAAGCTCTGCCAGAAAACTATCCACCTCCACTTTGGGCAATTTGTCGGGCAAGTATGAGGTAGATCCAAGCTGGTATTTTGGAGGGAGCTGAGGTGGGGAAGAGATTGGTGAGGATTCCAGAGGGTAGCTCATACCCATGGGCAGTGTGTTATGTACCAGGGAGTGTGGCACGCCCGTGCTGGGCATGGTAGGGATGTGGGCACCATACATGCCCATGGGCAACATGCCAGGAAAGGCCTTGGCCCCCATCACGTCCCGAGAGGCCATGCACAGCACAGGGCTCAGCTCTTCCTTCACACTGACTGTGGAGCTACAGCTAAGCAGGCCTAACATGTCCACTGGCTCTGTCTTGATCTTGAGCAGCTCTTGAGAGTGGCTCTTCTTAACATGACGTGTCAGGTGGTCTTTGCGGCCAAATCGCTGGGCACAGTACTGGCACAGAAAGTCCTTGCGGCCTGTGTGCACCACCAGGTGCCGCCGCACATCTTTACGAGTATAGAACCGCCTGTCGCAGTGGTCACAGGGGTGCTTCTTCTCCTTGGCACCGCCTGCTACCCGGCGTGAGTGGGCTTTCAGGTGCTCTAGCAAGGCCTGGGTACTCTCAAAGGTCTGCAGGCACACCTTGCAGCTGAGGTCACCGCTGCTGGCAGCATGCATAGCCAGGTGGCGACGGTAGCCCAGCTTCGTATTATAATTCTTACCACACTCAGAGCAGTGGAGGGCCTCTTTGTTGGGGTCATGGGTCTGTAAGTGGTTGCGCAGATGGTCCTTGCGGTGAAACATCTTATCACAATACATGCACTGGTGGGGTTTCTGGGCCGAGTGGGTGGCCATGTGCCTGGTGTCAGGGATGGAAGACAAGGGAGAAAGCAAAAACAGGTGACCACAACGGCTGACTAGACAAATAATTTGTCTATGAACAGGAAACTACACATAAAAACTATGGTAGAGCCATGTAATGAAATGCCATGCTAATTATATTCTATAAATATCTGTAAAATCCAGTATGTACTGCTATTCTTTGCAGCATGGGTTGTAGTAACAAAAAACAAACAAAAACAGACACAATCGGAACATCCAATTCAATTGGGAACTGGTTACATACATTACACCAAGTCTATAAAATGACTCAACTATTTAAAAAATAAAGCAGCTTTATATAAATCTTCAGATACAAGCTCCTTAGTGAGAGAAAAAGGCAGCAAAATAATGCACAGAGAATGATGTTCAGCATGTGAAGGGGGAATAAATGCATGTTTGCTTGTATGTGCTTAAAACTTTTCTGGGAAGAGATATAAGAAACTGACATCACTGGTACTTATGGGCAAAAAACTAGACAGATGGGTGTGGTGGAGTATTTCCATTGTATACATTTTGGTACTTTATTAATTTGAAGTATGTGAATGTATTTCATCTTTTAAAAATTGTATTAAAAACTTAAAGGAGACAATAAAAGGAAAATGAAATACATCTAAATATCCTGATCTGGAATAAGTTCCCAAGAAAGATGGATGGATGGAGGACAGATGGATGGATGGATGGGATAGTCATAAAAGGAAGTTTAAATAGTAGATGTACTATGATTCCTTTTGAAAACAAAAAAGGAAAGGAATACGTTTGAATACATCAAGAAGGTAACACAAGAAATTAATCTTACTAGCTGCCTCTGGGGAGAAGAACAGTGCCTCAGGTGTGAGGACAATTGATTTTTCACTGGTTACCCATTTGTACACTTGGATTGTTCACCATGTAAACCAGTAAAACTGTAAGAAATGTTTTAGTGGTCTGGCACCTCAGTGTCTCATACTTTACCTGCTCCCATCTAGTTGGAAAACAGCTCAAAATCTAGAAACTGCCATCCATATACATCCAGTTCCATATACATTTAGAATCAACTCAAAAAGACCTCAAGGGCCCATTTGTCAGGCCCTGTGTGAGCTGTGTCATTAAACTTGGTCTCCAGATGAGGAGGCTAACACACAGGGTAGCTTCACCCATTAGCTATAACTAGCAGAGGCTAGATTTAAGCACAAACCTTCTTGAGACCTGGGTTTACACAAGCACGCCCGAGTAACCAGTGACTCTTTCTACCTGGACAATCATCCTCAATCTATGTGGGTATGCTCATGCCAATGTGAGTATTATCAACCTCCTATGGCATAGCTGATAAAATAACGTATGAGGAGGAGACACTAAATGATCCAGTCTACTTCCTTCAGTTATAGGTTAGGAAATTAAGGCCCAAACAGACTTAGGAACTCACCTAAGTTTCCAAGTGAATTATATCAGGGTTCCCAGTCCTAGTCTAGAACCTTCCAGCAGCCTCCCACTGGTACCCATCGTCACTAGGAAAGTATGAGAGAATGAACCTAAAATCCCCCTAAAACCAGGGGTGGTGGCGCACGCCTATAATCCCAGAACTTGGGAGGCTGAGGCAGGATGGCATTTAGGCTGAACTGCATAGTGAAACCCTGTCTGAAAAAGAGTCCACCTAAGATACAGAAGCATCCTGATGGCAACCCTGGTTTCCAAACTACCTTGTTGAACATTTTAATTCCTTCCTGACACCTGTTTTCCAGATGAGGATCGAGGCTTTTCTGTGTTCATTTGTTGATGTATTTACTTGTTTGCTGTCTACCTCCTCTAGTATGAAAGCTCCAGGAGGGCCAGCATCCACCATCCATCCAGCTCATTATTCTTTCCCTAGCAATGAGCACTGTGCCTGGTCTGTAACAGCAGATCAATGAACAATAGTTCAATAGATGACTATGCATTAGGCTGGTCTCTCTCAGCTATAAAGGGCAAGTCTACAGTTCTTCTGAGAGAAAAGCAAGGATAAAATGAAAATAGCTTTCACCAGGTCCTCTCCTAACCAAAGCTTTCATATTCTACTTCACTTTAGTACGGCTTCTTGGACTTAAAAAGTTTCAGAAAAGCAGCTGACCCAGAAGGCACCAGGGGCTCTACAGAGATAAAAGTAATCAGCTGAGCAGCAGGTTGTTTCAATAAAAGCAGCACTGAAAGCCCAAGAAGCTACCAGATCTTGGGTCCATTATGTCCCTGCTGTAGGCTTCACTCACTTCATTTTTGTTTCTTGGTGTTTTCATTTTTGAGACAGGATCTCAATATGTAGTTCAGGCTGGTTTCAAACTCACAGTAATTCTTCTGTCTCAGTCTCCCAAGTGCTGGGGTTGCAGGTGTGAGCCACCCCTCTTCGCACTCATTTTAAAATTTATAGCCTGGACCAGAGGGTCTCCTTTTCTTTCTAAAGCTCTAAGACTGATATCTAACTTCTGGCTATGATTCTGATTATTTATCTGACAGAACTAGACAAAGAAAGTAGTATTGAAGAGAATGTTCAGTCTCATTTGCTGGTGGCGCCTGATACTGTCCCCATCAGATTCTAGTGTCCGAGTCAAAAATTCCACCATTGTTTTTTAGTGACTTCAAATAGTTAGGACTTTAGGGTATATCTGTAGGACAAATTAACCACCATTCTCCTGCCACAAATAAAGCTCCAATTCAGTGGGACCTCTCTGGCTTTTAGCTGTGGGAACCTTGGGGCAGAAAAAGGCATGGGAGTGTCACCTACCTATACAGTTTATATTTGGAAGCAAAAGCCTTGCCACAGTGCAGCTGAGGGCAGCTATATGGTTTCTGCTCTGGATGGGGGAGGCTGTGAGGCCTCAGCTTCTCCCCATTTGAGAATGGTGTCCCCGAGATTTCACATTGGCACTTCACTTGACTCTCTGCCTCCCGGCCCCGAGACCTGGGAACTAGTTTCCAGCCCACTTCCTCCTCCTGCTTTGCATCTTGAATCCAGGGAGGGACGCTGGTGAAAAATGTGGTCATGGCAAGGCTAATGGCGAAGGGCCATGTTACTCAGAAAGCCTCCCCATCAGCTCCACTCAGGTTCTCCGCTCTGTCACAGCCTCCAATGCAGCCTTCAGAAAACAATCTCTTCACCTGAAACAAACATCAGGACATCTGCTGTTAGGGAGCCCAATAACATGAAAACATGGGCTTTGGAAGCAAACAGCTCCCATTCCAATATCATCCCCCACACCCAGAAGCTGTGTGGCTTTCAATTACTTACTTCCCGGAGCTGTTTCTTCTCTTAAAAAGTAGAGATAACCATTTCCAAAAACATTAGGATGTTCTGATTATCAAATGAGGTCATGAATATAAAGTATTCACCAGAAAGTCAGGCACCTAGTAAGTGCTTACTGGTAACTACTATTATTAATGCCATCCAAGCCTAATAAGAAACAAGATAGTCACAGAAACTAAAAGCTCTAAACTTTCTCTTCTGACTTCACTTTTACATCTTTTCCACTTAACCTAGAGACAGCAGTTTTTCCTCATCCTCTTTTACTGTCTCCCCCTACTCCTACTTTCTACAATTCTCTTCTTGGAGGTAGGTGCTAAGGAGCAATAAAATGTCTAAAAGGCAACAGAATAGACTTTACTTAGGAAATTTACACAGAGAGCCAGTTCTATGCCAGATGTGCTCCATAGCAGCACATCAACATCAGGAGATTCCGTGGAGGTAACAGCATATTCTTAGCATACTTTTTCCTAAACCAGCATTGGCCTTACCCCAACCTCCACTACCTCTCCAGATCTCTTGGTCTCCTCACTCAGTCCATGCTTCTTTAGCAAAGCCTGTCTAACACAAGGTTCTGAATGGCCTCTACAACAAATTCTCAGGGCACATGTGACCTTCTCCATTAGCAACAAGTAACATACTTACATTAGAATTCCGTCTTCTCTGCCTGACTCTGATCCTGTGAGCGACTATCCTCTTTCACCTCCATATTCCTAACATCTAGAAAAGGAACTACAACTTTCTTTAAGATTAATAAATTAGTCACTGAATGCAGGTTGACTCTCATGGGCTTAATTTATGTCTAGTTTAAACTTCACAATATTATGCCTCAATTCTCAGGGGCTTAATTTATGTCTAGAAAATGCTGGTTTAAACTTCACAATATTATGCCTCAATTCTTTGAGCACCCCCACTTCAGTTCTGAGTGGATCCTATGTTTACTTCTAATAAATCTTTCTTATGCTTCTTAAAAAAAAAAAAAAAAAAAAACTGGCTTCACAGGCCTTCCAACGTAGGGTAGCAAAATCTTCAAGTCTGACTCTTTCTCATATTGGTAGAAGTGGTAGTAGGAGAGAAGGAGGGCTGCAGTAATTATGACACAACTCCTTTCCTGACACCAACTCAGAGGGAAGGGCTGGGAGTTATCAGACTGACTCTCACAAGGGGGCAACAGACCTACATTCATACTTATTACCTTACCACACATTCCCAACTACAATGCATCCTGTTACAAGAGGGGGATTCCTTTGAAGAGGTCATGTTAAAATTTGGTCAGGAAGCTTTTCCACATGGAGAGAGCAAAAGATGTGTCTCGGGACTGTCCACAAGAATCTGGGGAGGACTCCAACTGCACAAACTAGCTGTGGGTCATAGAATGCTTGCTCAGCTCATTAGCACCTGCTGCTTACAGTGACCATTCATCCAACAGACTGGCCATGAACGAGATGATAGTATCAGCGGGTTCATGCCCCAGAGAGTTTTGCTCATCATTAACATGAGCTATATCCTATTCAGGAACCATTCCTCTTATTGAAGAAACACTATAATATAATATGATGAACATTTCCTCATCACAAGTAGAGCTTTGCCTAGAAAGATGTGCACAAAGGTAGTCTCATTTTGTGTGATTCACAAGCTAGGGAGCGGTAGACAACACTAAAAACTAGGCCTACTTGAGCCTTCAAGTCATCATGGCATATTTGCCTGCTTCACTATAAACCTCAAAAGCCTCTGACGTCTGGCTTTCATTGTTTAAGTCCCCTCCCCCTTCACAAGGGTGGAATTACCTGTTTATAATACCACTGATGATTACTATGCACCTTGGAAGTGGGCAGAGAGTGAGCTCAAGTGTGCATGTTTAGTTTGGAGGGAATTTCCCATACCTTCAAAGTCATATTCTGCTCCCCCTTCATATCTGAAATCATGCACTTCAGCCTCTGGAAAGTTGGGAATCACAAGAGGAAAAGAAGTCACATCACTTTGGCTGATGTGTGAAGGGAGCCTAGCTTTGGAAACTCCACCCAAACTCAGAAAGAGAACAGTTTGTCCCCCACCTCCCACACACACATCCACCTCCTCTATTCTCTTGAACATGCACAAACAAGATACAGCAGTTTAGCATACTGCTACTGAAAGAGTGAATAATGGGCTTCTAGGAAAGAGGCTGATAGTGGCTAAGAAGAGCTCATGGGGTTGTTCTGATGGAATCAGAGAAGGCAGGCAGGAACTGTGTGCTTAACTTGATCTGCATTTAATGGAGGCTATGGCTTAACTTGATCTGCATTTAATGGAGGCTTGGCCACTACCCTGATCCTACTTCCACAGGCCTTTTAAAAGGCACTGCAAAGTCACTAGCAGGCTGTTGGATAACCAAAGGTGGTAGGGTGGTAGGGTTACCTAGGAATCCTTTTGAGGATCTAATGTCTGTCTGTCTCTGTGTGTCTGTCTCTTTCTCTCTATCTAAATATGTATATATAAATAGATAGATATTATTTATTTATTTATTTATTTTTTTCCCCCTGCAAACTTCTCTGATCTAGAAAGATTCCTCAGTTTGTCTCACATACTCATGACTGTTCCTTCTGATTTCTTCTTTGGCAAAACTGTGAAAGAATTCTGCCTCCCTTGCAAAGCTGTTCTTCTGGTCTCATACTCTACTCATAACAACTATAGAGAAGCTGACAGAACCTGTTCCCATAAAACAAACACAATCCCTCCCAGTTACTGGTATAACTCAGTATATTTTCAGCCTAACATTCTTTCTGGCATCTGATCTGAAGGGGGAGGTAGCATGGAAAGAACCTTGGACTTGCTATCAGAAGAGCTGCCACTTACTGGCTGTGAAACCACCAGCCGGTTACTTTATTTCTGTGAGCCTCACTTTCCTCAATTCGTAAAATAAAATTCTCTGAGATTCTCCTAGAGGATTAAGTGAAATAATACTCTTGCAAGTGACATGAAATGTGTGTTGAATACATGCAGTGCCCTCTCTGAAATCCCAAGTTGTGCCTGCCTTTGTTGTGTATAGCGCCTGAGTAGTACTTCTTCCCCTCCCTTTTAAAATTACTTCTCAAGCCCCAAGTAAGTTTCCTTCCCTCCCCAACATGTCCCCAGAATGCAGCCTTCCTCTTTTCCCTTATAACTAACCCTCAGCACATCCCCTCTAACCTGCTTCTTACTTTACCTTCCTCCAGTACATCTCCTGGGCCAGAGTTTTCTCTTGTCTGGATAGCCATTTTATTATACCTATTACTATTCCAGTACTAAGTCTCCAAAAAGAGGAATCCCAAACAGGAATGCTTTCCCAAAACTCTGGCTTTTGGAAGTCAAAATAGAGACATACTGCTCCTCTCTGCCTGTTTTCTGTTGTGTGCCATGATGCCTGCTTCCCTCTGATGAAACTATAGTTTTATAATGTTACATCATCGCTATAGAAACTGCAATCATTCTCCATTATTAGCCTGTTTCTTCATCTGTAAAGCTAAAAATACTTACCTCACAGACTTGTTGTAAGGATTATTTTAGGTATGCAGAAGGCTCAGCATTGGGCTTGGCCTGCTATAAGCGCCCAACAAAAGAGAGCTATTATCTTTGTCTTTGTATTGAGTTGCAAGTTTCCACCTTCTGCTGCCATGCTCCAACTCCCCCAAAAAATACTGTTGAAAGATAGCACCCTCACACCCAGAAGCATGGAAAGGGTTAATCTCTAAGTGTTCTTAACTAAAGAAACCCACAGAGGATTAACAGCTTCACTTCAGTGACTACCCTAAAATAGCTTTTATCCCTCCTGCCCAAGAGCCACTTGGGGATCTGAAGAACTCAATTCAACACCTGCCGAGGAGGAAACACACCCAGGAACTTTCCTTAGGGTGGACAGAATCTTGCCTTATGCAGAACCCAAAATAGCAATTGGGAAATTATAAATAGAATTATGGGGGGACGGGAGGCAGCTCCTGACCTGGGAACCAGAAACAATTTCAAAAGGCACACTGGTTGGCTGTGAAACTAAAAGGAACAGGGAGGGAATGGGAATAGCTGCCCGCTCCAACACACATACAGAGGACACTCCAGAATGGTGGGAGAATTAAATTACAGGGACTGGCTGGAGGGACTCAATGACTTGCATCATTCCAAGAAACATCAAACAGGATTAACAGGGCTTGGATTTACTCTCGGGCTGCTAGTTCTTCTGTCAGTGTAGATGGGCCCTTTTTGGCGTCCCTTTGATTCCGATTTCCTCCGATTCCTGCCGCCTCCCACTCCCGGGGAGGCCTTGAGCAAATGGCTGCAACTCAGTATAGCCTAGAGGAAACCTGATCAGACACCCACCCCATCCCCCAATCTGGTGGCCTCACCTTAGGACAGGCGAGTTAGAAACCCAAGGCCGACACTCACAGCCCTGGGCTGACAGGTGGAAAAACACACAAGCCAGGAGACAGGCCACACTTGCAGGTGAAAACACCAACTCCCCTTGCACCATTTACCCCTTTATCCTCCCTCCACTTATAGGACCCCTCCCCCCGCCCCATCACGTTGGGCCACAGCAAAGAGCTGGATTTATAAGAAACAGTCTGGTTCCCAAGCCGGCTTGTAGACCACCCCACTGAATGGTGAAAATGTTAATTCCCCACAAGAATGGAAACTGGAGTGGATTAGGGGGACAGGAGACAGAAATTCAAGAAGAAATGGGGGGGCTACCCTCAGACGAAAGGAAGGGCGAAAATGAGAGGCAAGTTATTTGGGTCTCTAAGAGATACCTAAAAGAAAGAGGGGAAGTCTAAGGGTGGAAGGGGAGCTCCGGGAGTTAAAGACAGAAAGCGAGTTCTCTGAGTTCTAAGAGGGTCTCAAATGGGGAGCCCGATAGGAAATGCCCAAAGTTGGGGAGTTCGTCACTAAGGAGGGAACTGCAGGTAGGGTTTACTTCGGTTCTCCAGACCCAGCTCTCTGAGGGAAGCCTCTGAGGGGGTTATGTAAGCAAGGAAAAGGAAACGGGGTAAAGAGTGGACTCTCTGGAGCAGGAAAGAGGGGGTTATGTGGGTCAGGGTAGGCGTGTCTGAGGGAGGGAGCAGGTGCAGCTTATCTGTGTCCCCCAGACCCCGGTCCTGGTAAGGTCGGCAGCGAGTTATCTGAGTCTCTGGGGAGCTTGGGGTCGGCAGTGGGGTACCCACTGGGCTGCGTCCCCACGCCTCGGAGGGAGGAAGCCAGTGGGGCTCCTTCAGGTCCCCCAGACACAGGTAGAAGGTCCAGGGAGAGTTTTCACCCCTCTAAGGCCTATCCAGGGCCCGGCTGGCTCAGAGGGGCCCCCAGTCGGGGGTGTGGGCGACCACACTGAGGGGCCCCAGTTGAGGGGCGCCGCAGCTCCGGGCGCCGGACGTGCGGGCGCGGCGAGACGCCTCCTGCCCCGCTC
>NW_004955422.1:28821070-28833186 GCF_000276665.1 Chinchilla lanigera | reverse complement strand
CTCCTTCCCTCCTCGTGTCTTTGCCGCGGCGCTCTAGGGCTCCGGAGCCGACATGGGCGCCGCCGCGTGGGCAAGGCCGCCCCTGCCGTTGCATGTGTCTCTTCTGCTGCTGCTGCTTCTGCAGCTCCCGGGGCTGCCCGCGGTCTCCTGGGACCCGGCCGGTTACCTGCTCTACTGCCCCTGCATGGGTAAGGCCTCCCGAGCCCTGTGCTCGAATGGAGAAACGGAGGCCAGGAGAGAAGCCCAGAAACTACTGAACAAATCCAGGGAAGATCGCTAGAGTGAGGCAGGGCCTGCTTTTCTCCTCTGTGCCGTAACTGCAAGGGCACTGAGGGGCCAACCTTCCATTTGATGGATAAGAAAACTAAGGCTGGGAGAGATTTTGCGACTTGCTGGAGAGCTAGGCCAGCCTGGAGCCCAGTAAATGGAAATAGGCAGAACCTGGTGTCACTGACCCACGCTAGATCCAGGTGATTCGTTCATTCATTCGACAACTGTTTATGGGGTCCCTTTGTGTGTCATATCCTTCTCCGTGCTGGGAATGTAGTGGTGAATAAGAAACCCACTCCCTTGTAGAGCCTTTGTTTTAGGTGAAAAAAAGCAAACAATAAAAGATATACGTTCAAAGTAAGTACATAATTATTTTAAAAGAAAAAAAAAACTGTAGGAAGAGATCGGGTAAGATAGAATATAAAGGCCAGTTGAGGGGTGCCATCTAAATGGAGCAGCAGATTCCTTGTAAAAGTCATTAGTGAAACTCTCCTGGCCATGGCCTGCAGGGCCCTACATGATTTGGTTACCTGCTGGTCATCTCCACAACTTCCCTTTCCCTGGCCCTCCTCGTGGCAGCCAGACTTGCCTCCTTTCTGTTCTTCACACACTCAGGTCTATGTCCTACTCCCTCTTCCTGGAACACCCTGTCCTTTACCTCTGTCCTAACCATTCTTCAGGTCTGAGTGTAAATGTCACCAGAGAGGACTCCGCTGACCTATGCAAGCAATCTCTTTACCATTCCCCATCACCATTATTTTCCTGATTGTTATCACAATTTACCAGTATATATTTGTTATACATATTTAGCGCTTCACCAGCTGGACTATAAGTGCCAAGACCTTCGAGACCTTGTCTTTGTTTACTCCCATATCGTAGCACCTAGCATAGATCCTGGCACAATGTGATCTCTCAATATTTGGGAATGTATAAATGGATGTTGTGCTGGGGATGATGATAAAAATAATTCAGTAGGGTCCTTGCACCTGAGGCATTTGTAGGCTGAGAAAATAGCCAGTATGAAAAGCCGGGAAGTGAGAAAAGATGTTTGAGGAAAAGTAACTCATAGGCAAAGTGGAAGGCAGAGAAGGGAGAATGAGTACAGATGGTGTTGATGAAAGACTTTTTAGGGAGTGAGGCATTGGAGTGGCACCTTCATGTGCAGGTGATTGGAGATAGAGGTGAAAGAGCTCTATCTCCTGGCTCAGGCAACAGCAAGAAAAAAGATGGCAGATGGAGTAGAAATTGTAGAAAAGGTTGAGGAGACAGAAACCTGGAGTGGCTGAGGCAGGAGGAGCAGCCCTTGAATGTCAGGTCCACGAGTCCAGACTTGCTCTCATGTTACCAGCTGTTCTAGCTCTCACTGGTGTCCCAGCCCTCCCCATACCTGGATCCACATTTCCTAGCCCTTTATGGCCCATTCCCATGATGCCCCAGGCCTCACCTCATCCCCACTGTACCATTTCCAGGGCGCTTTGGGAACCAGGCTGATCATTTCTTGGGCTCCCTGGCATTTGCAAAGCTGCTAAATCGTACCTTGGCTGTACCTCCGTGGATTGAGTACCAGCACCACAAACCTCCCTTCACCAACGTGAGTACTTCCCACTGACCTTGGCCCTTGTCCACCCTTCTGCAGTCTTGCTAACTTCTGCTTGACCTCCAGGTCCTTCTCATCCTTACCTCCCACTCCTCTAAACTTGTCCCGCTCCCTACCCAGATCTGCCTTCCTTGGAATAACAATGGCTAGCATTTATCCAGCACCTGCTATGTGCTGGGACTGTTCTGAGCACTCCATAAGGATTAGCTCATTTCTTCCGCATCTCATCCTTATGAGGAAACTGGGGTTTAGAGAGGTTAGGTAACTTGCTCAGGATCACACAGCTTATGGGTAATAGAGCTGGAATGCAAGCCCATGATTGTCTTAACTACAGAGCCTGTGACTTGACCATAAAACCTCTACTTCCAGTGCTGATTGATCCCCACCTCCTGTGCATTCCATCAGTCAATAGTTGATGGATGCTATTATTTTTGGGTTTTTTTTTTTTGAGACAGGGTCTCATTATATAGTTCAGGCTAGCCTCTAGTAATCCTCCTACCTCATCCTCCCAAGTGCTGGGATTACAGGCATGTGCCACCATGCCCAGCTATTATCAGTTTTAAAGGAGAAACTAATGCACAGGTTAGTTAATAATATGTCCACAGCCACAAATCCAGGCAGTACTGCTCCAGAACTGCTTCTCCTCCCATCAAGGGGCTCCCTTGGCATGGTATGCTCAGCATCTTTTTTTTTTTTTTTTTTTTTTTGTACCAGGAATCAAACTCAGGACCTTGTGCTTTCCAGGCAGGTGCTGCTGAACTGTATCCCTGGCCTAGCATCTTCTAATTCCTAGTTTATTTTTTGTATTTTACAATAACCCTGTGTCTGTTTTTCTTCACACTATATCCCCAGGAATAGCAGTAGGAACTTAATTAATATTTAATGAACTTGACTTGAAAATGTTTGAGTACACATAAGTTATACTTAGTATGTACAAAACATTGCATTTCATTCCTATAGCCTTTTATTTTCTCCTTTGGATATCTGTATTTACAGAAGCTATTTACTTATTTATTGTTTTGCAGTTCTAGGGATCAAATCCAGGGCCTCATGCATACTGGGCAAGAGCTCTATCACTGAACTACCACTGAGCTACCACTGCAGCCCTAGACAGGTTATTAACAGAAGTGAAAAGCCAGAATAGCTGAGACCTAGCCTAGTTTGGCCACCTACTAATTCAGTAACTTGGGCAAAGTACTTGACCTTTTTGTACCTCAAGTTTCTTCATCTCTAAAGTAGCTTGATAATGATTGTTGCTCCTTCCCATGGTGAGGATTGAATTAATGATAGTACTCATGCCTTAAATGTTATTGTATTCCACCCACTGAGAATCAGCTGAACTCCTCAATGTAAAGAGCTAGTACACAGGAAGTCCTCCATTCCTGGGATACATCAGTGCTCCGGTTTTTTTCACTCACTGTTAATAGTGTAGTCATTGACCATCCATCTCCCTCTGACTTACTTGCTTTCTACCTCCTTGCTCTCTCAGCCAATTGTCATACTGAGTCTGCACTTCTTGCTTTCTGTGGGTTACTCAACCTGCCCCAACTGGGCTCCCCTTCCCTACTGTGACTGTTCTCACTGAGGTCAGCAGGAACCTCAGAATTGCCAAATCCAGGGTTCATTTTGCAGTCTTCAACTCACCTGACCTCCCAATTGCACCTGACCCCATGAGCCTCACTCCTTCCCGAACATTTCTACTCCCCTGGCTTCCAGGACGTATCGTTTCTGCTGCGGCCTTGAACTCTGTTTTCCTCTTTGTGCTGTAATGGCTCTCTTTCTCTCACTTATTGTTTGGATGTTAGTGTGTGTCCTCTTTCTGCTTGCTTGTTAGCTCTGTGGCCTCAGATGAGTCATCTAGATTCTGTATGCCTGGGTTTCTCCCTAAGTAAACTGGGGATGGTTATATTCCTGCCTCTTAGAACTAAATGAGCAAATGCTTGTAAAGTGATGAGTACAGCATCTGGCACTGTGTCAGCACTCAATAAATAGTAGCTACTATTACCATTACTTGCTTTGCTATAAATTTCTGTTGGCTCTTGTGGCTTTCACTATTCTTCATGTCTCAAATTTATCTGTGACTCAGACTCCTGTCAGACTATGTTTCTGATTCCTAAACTCTTGAGTCTGCTTGGATAGCCTATAGGTATCTCAACTTCACAAAGTCAGATCTGAATTTGGCATCTTTCCTCTCAAAACTCGTGTAAATATCTATAACCCCAGCCTCAGTTTATATCACCTCCATTCACATGGGTGCCAAGCCAGGAATGTAGAGATCCCTTCCATACACTTTAGCTTCTGTTTCACCTTCCTTCTACCTTTCTGAACCACTGCATTTCTCACTTAAATGTGTGAGAAATGCCCAATAAATACATATTGAATGCACACTTGCATAAGTAAAGTAGCCTCCTTTGCTAATCATAGTATCACTACCATCTACTCTGCTACCAGAGTGATCTTTCAAAAAAGACAAAACTTGCCTGGTGTAGTGGTGGTTCACATGTATAATCCCAGCCTGGGAGGCTTAGGTGGAACAATCAAAAGCTGAAGCACAGCCTGGGTAACTCAGTAAGATGCTGTCTCATAATTTAAAAAGGGCAGGGCTATAGCTCAGTGCAAAGGCCCTGGGTTCAACCCCCAGTAGCAAGAAAGAAAGCGGGGGGGGGGGGGGGGGTGGGAGGAAGGAAAGAAGGGAGGGAGGGTGAAAGGAAGGGGGGGAGGGAGAGAAGAAGGAAGGAAGGAGGACAAGAAAGAAAAAGAAAGAAGAAAAGCAAGAGGGGAGGGAAACGGAGGGGCAAATCATGTACTTAAAGTCCTTTAGCTATAATACCCCAGTGCTAATAGTGAAGGAGCTCTAAGTCTGATTGTAAGAGCATCAGTAGCCCATGTTGGAAGGGTGCTGTAGTTAAATCATTTGGGAATACAGTATTCTCAGTTCTCCATCATCCCAAATTCACAGATTCGTAATTCACATGAGCATGTTAAAGTCCCTGGAAAAAAATCCTGCTGCAGTAAAGAAAGCACCTTAAAACAGCATTTCCTAGACTTCTTCAGCCTTGGAGCCCTTTTATTGCAGAACCTTTTATCCACTTGAACTGGTAGGACCTGGAGGATGAAATCTGAATGTTACGCCGTGGTGTTTTGAGAATTTTTTTAAAATCTAAAGAAATGCAAAGATGAATACAACCACCATTCATGTACCCAATGGTCATTGTTAGTGATTTTTGCCTTATCCTTTCTTGTTGCTAATAAAAGAAAAACAGCATTACAATTACAGTTGATAAAAGAGAGTTTCTCCTGTCCCCTGTGGCTAATCCTAGTATCTCTTGCCACTCCCAGAGCAGCCCCTCCTATAGATTTAATGTATTTGTTATGAGTCCTTCCACATTCTCTCCTATACCTCATTTGTGGCACTGAGCATCCCTGTACTTATCTCCTGCTGCAAAGTGCACAACCCTCAGTAGGGTAAATATCTACCAGTGGAAAGAGCATTTTAATTGTGTGTATGTGTGTGTAGTTTTTGTTTGTTAGGTTTTTTTTGGGCGGGGGAGTGGTGACAGGGAATTGAACTCAGGACCTTGTGCTTGCCAGGCAGGAACTTTGCCACTGAGCTGTATCCCTAGCCCATGTGTGTGGTTTTTTGAGACAGAGCTTCACTATATAATCCAGGCTGGCCTTGAACTCATAGCAATCCTCCTGCCTCAGCCTCCCTAGTGCCAAAATTACAGTTGTGTGCCACCACACCCAGCTATTTTGTTTTTTGGAGTTTTTTTTGTGTGTGTGTGTCTTTTTGAGACAGTGTCTTGCTGTGCAGTTCAGGCTGGCCTTGAGCTCTCCTTGTAGCCCAGGCTGGTCTCGAACTCACAATGATCCTCCTGCCTCAGCCTCCCGAGTGCTGGGATTACAGTGTGCACCGCCATGCCTGCATCTGGCTATTTTAATTGTATTAATATGGACAGATTGCATCCCAAGTGGTTGCTCCAAAGTGCACACTTCTACTTCCAGCCACATATAAGAGTGTCCATTTTCGCACATCCTTACCAAGAGTTAGCTTTTAAATTTTTGTTGGTCTCATGAATGAGAAGTGATGCTTTGTGATAACTGTAATTTGCTTTTCGTAATTACTGGTGAGGTTGTACATCGTTTGAGTATACTGGTTATTTAGGTTTTCTTAGCTGTGAGTCGTTCACCCTTATCTTTTGCCCATTATTTGTCTTTTCTTAAGAGATCAGCAGTGGTTTTTGAACACAAGAGCTACTACCATTTGTTCTTTGGTTTGCAGATATCTTGTCTCAATTTGCTCTGACCTAATATTGGTACCAGGTTTCTTTTGGTTTTTGGTTTCTGTAGTGCTAGGAATAGAACCTAGGGCTTCACACACACTATGCAAGCACTCTACCACTGAGCTACATCCCCAGCCCTTTTTATTTTTTATTTTGAGATGGCCTCACTAAGTTGCACATACAGGCCTCAAACTCGTGACCCTCCTCCCTCAGCCTCCTGAGTAGCTAGAATTATAGGCATGCACCACCAAGCATGGCTTGCTTTGGTGTCTTCTAACAAAAGTTTTTCATTGTCATGTGGTTTGAGCTGTGTGGGTCATGGAGTGTATAGTTTTCATAAATGTATCTAAAACTGGGATGCTGAGGAGGGCCCTCTGCCCCTCCTTCTCCTGTAGCTGCATGTGTCCTACAAGAAGTACTTCAAGCTGGAGCCCCTCCAGGCCTACCATCGGGTCATCAGCCTGGAGGACTTCATGGAGAAGCTGGCACCTACCCACTGGCCTCCTGAGAAGCGGGTGGCATACTGCTTTGAGGTAGCAGCTCAGCGAAGCCCCGATAAGAAGACATGCCCCATGAAGGTAGGTCCTGTGGGTCTGAGCACCCTTTCTGTCTGTTCCATGTCCACTAGGTCCCTGAGATTATAAGGTGGCCATATGTGGGAAAAGGCACCAGAAAGACTTGGAGCAGGAAGATGGAGATTTGCATCTACTCCTGACATTTTTCAGCTGTGCCACCTTGGGCAGACTTTGCTTCTCTGAGCCTTTATTACTGCACAAAATAGAGATGCCAGTCTTTGCTCCATCTTGCTCAGAAACCATCATGAAGGCCAAGTGTAAGAGTGCTTGTAAACTAAAATACCACACCAGTAATAATAACTAGTACTCCATAGAATTGCCATATGTCAGGTACCACGCTAAGAGCATTACATATACTAACTCACTTAACTGCTCCTCAGACTGTTCCTTGGGGAAAGTACTAATCACTTCCCCATTGTATGTCACAGACACAAGTACGGCAGAGAGATTGAAACTGTTTCCCAAGGTCACACAGCACACACAATAGACCTGGGATTCAGCCCTAGGTAATTTGGTTTCCTCCTCCACCCACTTACCTCCAGTACTTTTCTGCCTCTCAGCAGGTAGATGAGAAGCTGTTTTATTTCATTAGAAGTTTGTGAATTTCTGGCCCTTTGGGAATAAGACAGTCCTCAAATATGTCTACAGATTGGAGAAGGTGGCTACAAGAGTCATGACATATGAGACAGGAGACCTAGCGTGCAGCCCCAACGTTGCTGTGTGACTTTCTGGATGTGTCTTACCCTCTGTGAACTTTGGTTTCCATTTTTAAAATAAGGGTGCTGGATTAGCCAGTTTGAAAGTCTCTTGACACTCACATCCATGTTTCCAAACCCAAGGTCTGTTCTTTCTAGGACCCAGCAGGGCAGCAGGGTAGGTGGGACATTCGAGTGAGCAGGAAACCCTCAGACACAGGTGAACATCTGGAAACTAGAACGGACGCCAAGCCTGAGTCCTCTGCCCTCTTCCAGGGGCCACTGAAGAGGGTGTTGCAGCCAGAGCCGACTGTTCCTTGCCTCCCTCTCCAGAAGGCTTTCTCTCATCCTCAGTAAGGTTTCTACAACCCTCTCTCTGCAGGAAGGAAACCCCTTTGGCCCGTTCTGGGATCAGTTTCATGTGAGTTTCAACAAGTCGGAGCTTTTTGCAGGCATTTCCTTCAGCGCCTCCTATAAAGAACAATGGATCCAGAGGTACTTGGAAAGGATAGCAGTGCTGGGTTCAGGGCGGGACACGGGACTCAGGGGCAGCCAGCACCTTCCTGACCCTTTCCCCCTCCACCCCACCCTGAGGTATGAGACCAAAGGTATGGTTTGCTCTGTCTGTTGAACTTGGGATCCTATGTGATCTGTTCCCTTCTCAGCGCCTGACACAGTGGAACCTTGACCTGCCACAGGGTTGAGCAAGAGTTTATTGGCTGATAAGGGATGTCATAAAAGAACATTGTGCAGTCACATGTGTCTCGATTTCCTCCTCTAGGCGTGAGAATCGCTCCCCTATTGCCTTCCTCTTAACATGAAAATTGGAAGCAGCTCCTAGAGCACAGCTTCAGGTGCAGACAGAGAAGTGATGTCATCCTCATAATTACTGGATGTACTTTATTAATTGTGTGCCAGTAAGCCCTATTAAAGAAATAGGTTAGCAGGGCATGGGCACAGGCTGCGAAGTATTTATAGAGTATATGTCATGTATAAGGTGCAGTACTCACAGGCCAAAGGTGACATACAAAAATGAGGAAGACCCAGTGCCTGTCTTCTAGAGCTGCTGCTAAGTCTCAGTGATGATAACTCACATGGTGTCCTTGCCATTGATGCAGAAGGTGGCAGGGAAGAGCTGGGCTCAGACTCAGGCTGGGTTAGGAGGTGAGAGGAGCCTGTGAATTGAGGTGTAGTCATAGCACTCAGCATTCAGGAGAAAAACAGGCACAAGCTCAGGAGTAAGTCCTGAGCTCAGTGAGGCACAGTGGTGCATGCCTGTAATTCCAGCACATGGGAGGTTGAGGCTAGAGGATCCCGCAAGTTTGAGGCCAGCATGGGTTAATAGTAAGGATTGCTGTAAGTTTGAGGCTACATAGTAAGTTCAGGGCCAGCCTGAATTACATAAAGAGACCCTATCTAAAAAAAAAAAAAAAAAAGATAGGCCTGACCTCTGATCCTGCAACTCCAACTCTCTGGCCCGTTTTCCCCTTGGTTTGATGGAAAGAACACTTGATGGGATCTGCCCTCTAGTGCATAGTGCTCACAGTCCATACTGAGAGTCCCTCAGAGTTAGTGGTCATTGTTATTCATGTGCCTATTGTTACTGATTTTCTTTTTTCTTCTTTTTTTTTTTGGTAGTGTTGAGGATTGAACCCAGGGCCTTGTGCACTTGTGCATGGTAGGCAAGTGCGTTATCACTGAGCTACACCCTCAGCCCTTTTATTTTGAGATTGGGTCTTGCTGAGTTGCCCATGGTGGTCTTGAAATTATGATCCTCCTGCCTTAGCCTTTTGAGTACCTGGAAGTATAAATGTGCACTACTATGCCCAGCTACAAAATACCCATTCTTCAGTCAGGTGTGGTGGCACACGCCTCCCAGCACTCAGGAGGCCGAGGCAGGAGTATCAATGCTAGTTCAAGACCAGCCCGGGCTACATAGAGAGTTTAAGGCCAGCCTGAACTACATAGCAAGATCCTATCTCCAAAAACAAAAACAAAATTTAAAAAAAAATTTATGTGTGTGTTTTTTTTGTTTATAGTGCTGGGCTTAAACCCAATACATTTGCTCTGAGCTATATCCCTAGCCTATTTTTTATCTTGAGAAAGTCTCACTAAATCACTAACAGCCTCCTAGAGTGCTAGAATTACAGGTGTGTACCACCATGCCCATTCTTAATCACTATGGATTAAATATCTGTTCCCTTAACGGCTGCCCATCTGTTCTGGGACTTGTCTTTAGAGCTAGGGCATAAACCCTTTAGGCTGCTCAGTCCTGGCAGGTCTAATCTCCATCATGTTGTGATCTGTCCCATCCCGTCCCATCCCCCTCAACCTGACAGCCCCCCCACCTCCCCAACCTGTTCGCTTCCAAACGACCCAGAGCCATTGCCAGAAGGCTCACTTGCCTGAAAGGGCAGGAGATTTGCCCCTGTTATTGGTGTGCCAGGACCAAAAAATGCCTCCAACTCTAAAAACATCTTCAAAAATTCATTTCAGAAAGCCAGAAATAAAAGCCAGGTGTGGCAGTACCCCTCTGTAACCCCAGCATTGGGGAGGTCAAGGCAGGATGATCATGAGTTAGAGGCCAGGGTGTATTACATAGTGAGAGCCTGTCTCAGTCAGTTAATCGATAAATCCATCCATCCACCCACCCATCCTAGTCAAAAAGAGAAGAGATGATGGTATGTGGATGCCTCAGTTGGGGAATGTTGCACACACATTTGTTTGTTGCCCCATGGTCTATCTTGAATTCACTGACTTGAAAAAACCTCTCTCCCTAGAGCTTGAGAAAACTTTATCTTAGCCAAATTTCTGAGAGAAGGCGACTAGTGAGGAAGACGGTCCCTGGAGGCAGTATAAAGGAGTTAGGGCCCCCAGGCATTGCCTCCAACATGATTTCAGAAGCACTTCATGTCAGGCTTACTGGACATTGGGGATACAGGCAAGCATAAAGCAAGTAGGGCACCTGCCCTGATGGAGCTCACAGTCTAAAGGAAGAGACAGTACGTACATTTTTACCTAGCACAGTTCTGGAACGTCATTAACTGCTCTGAAGCGCATAAGTAGGTGACATGTGATGAGCAGAGCTGAGACCCAAAGGATGAGATGGAGCCAGCTGTACCAAGAGCTGGAAGAGGTAGTTTGAGGTGGGGACATTATAGACAAAGGTCTTGGCATAGCAACAGCCTTGGTATGGTCAAGGCATAGAAAGGCCAGTGTGGAATGAGGAGGGAGAGAATGGTGAAATGTTGCTGTCATCCATTGCTACATAATAAATCATTGCAAAGCATAATAGCTTAGCAGTGATTTACTACTATCTCTCATGGTGGTGTGGATTGACTGGGTTTAACTTGACAAATGTTTTTGTTTTTATGTAATCTGAGTTGCCCAAAGTTCAAATCCAGGCTAATCATCTAATTTCATGGAATGAGTAGTCTTTGGACCATCTACCACAGATTTGGTGAAAAAAAATTTTTTAAATAAATGATTTAAATTTATTCATAATTCCATGACACCTCCAAAGCAAAATGTCCTTATTTTGGGCTTCTGTGTATCTAGATGAAAATTGGATTCTACAAGGAGATAAAAAGGGATTTTTTTCCCCAACAAGTAACTTCCAAAAATCCTTCCACTTTGCTAGTCCTGCATCTATAAATACCACTGTAGAGCTTTAATTCTATGAACATTTATTGCTCAGTTACTGTTGGAAAACTATGGCCCATCATGTTGAACTCTTCAGGTGAATAAAGATAGCAGGTATTTGAGATCACAGCTTATCTTTCTCCCAGGCTGCAGCCTCCCTAATTCCACATAAACAGGTGATCAATAATTGGTAGGGCTGAAACCATACTGAGGCTAAAGGATGAGAGGGAGCCAGCCCTGCTGAGAGCAGGAGAGAAAAGAAGCCCTTCATGGCAGGGATATCTCAAGCGAGGCCTGTCCGGTTCACGACCTGGTCCTCTGCACTCAGCACGTGTCCTCCACAGTCTCACGAATGTGCACTGGACGTGTGAGTGGATGCTGTGTATGGAGGAATCTTGGCAGCGTGGTGTAGCAGTGCCGAACTCCAGAGGTTCACTGGGTGCAGCAGCAGGAAAGGCAGCTTCTTCAGGACTCACCTAGGGTAGACAGTCAGGCCGCAGTTGGAGCTGATCAAGTTTTCTTTGTAACCAAGACCCCTACTCCGTATTTTCTGTCTGGATAACATTCTCTGCCCTCATTAAGAGCAAATGAACATGTCAGTCTTGGCTTCTTGCTGCCTATTGGGCCAGGACTAACAGTGTGCCCTGCGACAGTTCTGTTCTGGTAGTGGCCTGGGTAGAAGGGACAGACGGTTCAAATCTGTCTGATTCTCCAAGGATCAGCTGCAGGTTCTTCCCATGAGATCAGGGAGAACATAAATCCTGATCTTACGCTGATCATCCAACGCCCTGGAAGACCAGAAAGCTCTTGCTTTCCTTTCAGAGTTGGAGGCCATCTGAAGGGAGTTGAGCTTTAGGCCTGGTCTATAGTGGGTGCTCAGATAATACTAATTCCTTCCTCCTCCAACCCCTGACAATGTGACCTGGTCTTTCTAGTAAGGTCCCTGAATCCCTGAATCTCTCATTCATTAAAAATTATTATGGCAGCCAGGCATGGTGGCACATACCTGTAATCCCAGCACTCTGGAGGCTGAGGCAGGAGGATCACTGCAAGT
>NW_004955422.1:28793020-28820965 GCF_000276665.1 Chinchilla lanigera | reverse complement strand
TATATATAATGGCAGCTACTGTGTATTAAGACCTGTGCTGGGCCTGGGACTCAGGAGACTAAGCCGCAGACTCAGCCCCTGAGGTCCTTGTTGCCTGGATGGGGAGATGGGAGTGAAGTCAGTGAGTTAAGAACATAGGTTCCAAAGCAAACTGCCTGCACTCAAATCCCACTTCTAGGGATTCCTGGCTTGTGACCTTTGCTTGTGTTTAGCATCTTTGTGCCTCTGTTTCCTGCACTGTAAAGAGAATGGCAGTAATTCTTACCTCACAGGACTCTCATGGGAATCAAATGAGAACTGGAACATTGCCTGTCACCTAGTAAGTTCAGTAAATAATTCCCATGTATATACATGCAAACAGGAATTTCAAGTGTCATAAAGAGCTGGGCTGTATAGAGAACACCTGCTCTTGCTTCTTAGCACAGGCCTTGGACCAGCATGGCCAAATCTGTAAAACATAAAGTTGAATTTTTAGAAAGTTGAATCTTGGTTGTATGCAATATGACTGTGGTGATGATGATGATACCAGAATTTGCTGACATCTTTCTGTGCGCCTAGCATTGTTATAAACATTTTGCTTGTGTTAACCCACTTAATTCTCTCAACAGTTCTATGAAAATGTATTAATTGGCTTGACTAAATTAATAATTTATAGACATGTTGTACACATTAAATGTATACTTTAAAAAAAAAAAATGAGCCTTACAGCAGGGCATGGTGAGGTACACCTATAATCCCAGCACTGTAGGAAGCTGAGGCAGAAGGATCACAAGTTCAAGCCCAGCTTGGGCAACTTAGTGACTTAGTAAGACCCTGTCTCAAAGTTGAAAAAAATTAAAAAGGTCTGGGAAGGTAGTTCACTGCAAAGGCCCTGGGTTCAATTCGCAGTACTACCACCACCTCCCGCCAAAAAAAAACCCAGCCTTATGAGGGTAGGAAGTGTTATAGCTCTATTAAACAGTTAAGATAGGTGAATCTAAGGTGTAGATAAGTGATAGGCAGAGATAGACGAACAAATAGGTAGATAACTAGATAAGTGTAATCATGCAGAAAAAATAAATCTTTTGGGAAAGGGAAGAGAAAGTGGAAAGATACTGGGATATTTAGGTACGTTCTTTTTTTAAAAATCTGAAACAAAGCCGGATACTAGCTTCCGCTGATTTGAGTCATGAGTGTGTAGATTGTTATTTTCTGTATTTGCCTTAGAGTTTGAAATATTTCATGATTTTTATTTCAGATTTTTATTGTAATAATTGTCAATTCGCATCCCGTTGTAAGAAACTATGGGGAGATCTAACGTCCCCTTTACCCAGTCTCTACCAATGGTGCCATTCTGCAGAACTATAGTACAGTATCACAACTAGGATAGTGGCACTGATCCAATCCATCCATCTATCTAGGTTTCCTGCTTTACTTGTACTCACATGTGTGTGTATTTAGTTCTGTACAGTCTTATTGTATGTAGGTTAATCTATTCATCACCGCAATTAAACACTGAATGGTTCTATCATAGTAAGAATCTTTGTGTTACCCTTTTATAACCACACCCACTTCCCTAAACACACACCATCCCTAACCCCTAATACCCACTAATCTCTTCTCTGTTTCCGTTTTCTTCTCCATTTTGTCATTTCATTATTACTGGTTTTCATTATTACTGATTAGGAATCAGTAGTTATTAAATGGAGTCATATAGTATATAACCTTTTGAATTGGCTCTTTTACCTGGAATAATTCCCTTGCGAGCCATCCAAGTCATTGTCTGTGTTGATAGTTTATTCCTTTCATTGCAGTAGTAGTCCATGTTATGAATGTGCCACAGTTTGTTAAACCATTTATTCACTGAGTGACATCTGGGTTGTTTCCAGTTTGGGGCTATTATGAATCAAGCTGCTATGAACATTAGTGCATAGATTTGTATGTGAACATAAGCTTTCATTTCCCTGGGATAAATGCCCAAGAGTATCATTGCTGGGTCATATGGTAATTGCATGCCTGGTTTTATAATAAACTAACTGCCAAATTGTTTTTTAGAGTGGCTATCCCTACTGCATAATGCTTAGAAAAAGTACTCAACTGGCCAGGACAGGTATTCCAGGTGGAAGGAAGAAGTATACAGAGATCTAGAGTTTGAAAATACAGTGTAAGTCATGGAAAGCAAGGTGTTTATGTTGCTGGGATGGAGTCTGGGTTTAACTAAAGAGACAGCACAAGTTTGTACCCATTCATTCAATAAAAAGATATTGACTACGCTTTGACATATGTCAGGCACTATTCTAGGCACACTGGAGGTGCTGCCTTCAGTCTAGTAAAAAAGACAGATATGAAATAATTGTGAAATGCATACAAGTGGGGAAAGAAAGTCTTAAATGGGAAAGAAATGTCTTAATGGAGACTTTTGCAGACCTTTGGTATATTCCATGAGGGTAGGATCATGCCAGTTTCATTCTTCCTGGATGCCAGCACATAGTAGGAATCAGTAAATATTTGATAAGTGTTGAATGGTCTAATCCAGTGTACACAGTCTCAGCCGTTGGCCTCTGTAAGCAGCTGCACGTCTCAGTCCCGCCATGTGGGTAAAAGGGCAAAGGCTTGGTCCAGACACTCCACCCTGGAGCGAATCACCGCAACACAGATTGGAAGCCAGCGTGACATATAAAAGGTTGGAATGCTCCACCGTAAATTTTTAATTGTTAAACAAGCAAAGAAGGTTGTAAATTCCGTGTGGCGGGACAGTATTGCATATTGTGCCTGCTACCACTGCCAAGGTTTCTTATCAGCTCGTTGGGATTTCACAACTTCTTGGGCTTCTTGCATGTTACAGGGGCTTCTCTGCAGGGTCTCTGGGGCATGGTGCAATGCCACCCTTTTTCCGTGGGGCTGGCAGCCAAGTTCTCTGTGCATCCTCTGTCTGACTTCCCTTTATTCCGTCTCATGCCTAGATTTTCACCAAAGGAACATCCGGTGCTCGCTCTTCCAGGGGCCCCAGCACAGTTCCCTGTCCTGGAGGAACACAGGTCACTCCAGAAGTACGTGGTATGGTCAGATGAGATGGTGAAGACAGGAGAGGCCCAAATCCGCACCCACCTCATCCGGCCCTATGTGGGCCTTCATCTGCGCATCGGCTCTGACTGGGTAACTTCCCCTTCCTTTCCCTGGCTGGCCCAGGACTATGGGATTGCCCTGAGTCCCAGCCAGGGTAAAGAGCATTCACTCAGCCAAGTCTGTGAGATTGTATCTTGTGATCCCAGTGAAGTGCACATCAGAAGTGTGACTCTAGAGTGCTTGCTGGCCAGCTTTCATTTTTAACAGCTGCCAGTTGTAGCCTCATTTTGTAGATGGATAAACTGAGGCATGAGGCCAGATCCCAAGTCAAGCAGCAAAATATAAAGAGACCCTAAGCTGGACATGGAGGCACACAGTGCTGTAATCCAAGCACTCAGGAAGCTGAGGCAGGAGGATCGCCTGCCTAAGTTCAAGGCCTGCCTAGGGTACATATGAGACCCTGTCTAAAAAAAAAGGAAAGAGATCCCCCAACCTAGGAGTCCTCTGTCCCAGCTCAGTGCTTAGGTAGCAAATTCCTTCTTGGAAACTGAACTATGGAGATTGAGTAGAGTTCCCAAGAAATAAACATGTCATCCTCCCAGAACTTAGAGGGTGCTTGACTGTGCAGAAGCCTCAGCAGATTACCCTCCTTGTGAAAATAACAGAACCAACGTAGACAGTCTCCTTAATTTACATGAGGAGATTTATATATTTGTTGGAAATGCTCACTGTTGAAAATTTTTAAATATTGAAATGTAAGGAAATTAGATTAAAATTCATTCATAGTCAGTCAGTGTGGTAATCTCACATTTACCTCCTGGAAAAAGAGCTAGGCTCCAAATATTTTATGAATGGTTTCAGCTCAGCCTTGAAGGAGTAGCTCCATCTATATTTGCCTAGAACATAAATGATAGTAAATTGCTATTTTTTTTTTTAACAACGGTACCACAACACAAATACCAAACTCAGATAACATCGACTCAGAACATTATAGCCATTCTTACTTATGAACATAGATGCACACACCCAAAGTAAATTATTAGAAGTAAAATCCAATAATGTACTAAAGAACATACAACTCAAACCAGGCATGGTGATGCATGCCTGTAATCCTAGCAGTCTGGGAAGCTAAGACAGGAAGATTACAAATTCCAGCCCAGGCTGGGTAACTCAGCAAGACTGTCTATCCGCCCCACAAGGCGGGTGGTGTACAGCTCAATGTGAAGGCCCTGGGTTCAATCACTAGTACCACCACCACCACCACCACCACAAAAAAAAACCATACAACTTAAACAAGTAAAATCTATCCTAAGAACATGATAAAGTTCATGGTATTAACACCCAAAGAAAAAAAATCATATGATCATCTCAGTAGAGGACAAGAAAGCATTTGATAAAAGTCAATACCCATTCATGATAAAAACTCATAACCAGCCAAGAATAGAATGGACCCACCCAAGCTTGATAAAGGCTATCTCTCTGTGTATGTGCTGCCAAAGCGAGTGCAAGGCTATCTCTCTGGAGCCCACAGCAAACATGTACCTCATGGGGAGCTATCAGAAGTGTCCCCACTGAAGTCAGGAATCAGATAAGCTGCCCTTTATCACCACCACTGTTCACAACTATACTGAATGTCCCAGATAACACAGTGAGACCCAGAAAAAAATTGCTTTTGCAATATTAATACCCTACCAACTCAGAAATAACTACATATCTGCAGTTATGCAGAATGTAGTGTAACTACATTTCTGTACAGATGCTTTTCCCTCTTCCCGGAATACTGTTAAAAAGTACAGCTGGGAATCCGGGGGGTTAGCTCAGTGGTAGAGTATGTGCTTAGCATGGAGGAGGCCGTGCCCTGGGTTCAATCCCTAGTTCTCCCCCGCCCCCCAAAAAAAATCAGTAGTTGGGCTTCTCCTGTTGTCCTGTCTTTCCCCACACAGCAGTTGCTTCTCCTGGGGTCCAGGCAGTTGCTGCCCTCTAACGCAGTGCCCACCCTCCTCGTAGAAGAACGCCTGTGCTATGCTGAAGGACGGCACCGCGGGCTCGCACTTCATGGCCTCTCCGCAGTGTGTGGGCTACAGCCGCAGCACAGCAGCCCCACTTACCATGACCATGTGCCTCCCTGACCTGAAGGAAATCCGGCGAGCTGTGAAGCTCTGGGTGAGGGCACTGAGCGCCCAGTCGGTCTACATTGCCACTGATTCTGAGAGCTATACGTCGGAAATTCAGCAGCTCTTCAAAAACAAGGTACATGTGGGCAAGGACGCAAGGCAAGAAAGTGCCATCTGGTCCTACTCTCCTGCTACATGCTTTCTGTTCTCCCGCCACTGGCCTTTTCCCTGGACATATGTTTCTTTCCAGGTCCTAGCCTTCCTTCTTGCCCAGCTCAGTCTCCTGCTCCGCAGACGCTTTCCAGGCTTCCCTCTGTTCCTGTAGCTCGTGTAACACTTGCTGTCTTCTCTTGAGGCATTTTCTTGATTGACTGAGACATATGGAAATGTGGCTTATTTCATCCAAGGAGTGTGGGTTTCTTGAAAGTGGGATTCAAGGATGACCCACTCTCATGTCCTTTCCTGTCTAGCCCAGTGCTCTGACTTCCTGAGGCCTAGACCCTTGCTTATCGTCACCAGTGCCTAGGACAGTGCCAGCTGCATAAGTACCCAGCTTGTTGAGTAAGCACATAGGGAATGGGACTTGAGAAGGGATCCAGTAAGGCAGAGAGCTAAAGAGCATTGACTCTGACCAGGTGTGATGGGGCAGGCCTGTAATCCCAGTGCTCTGGGAGGCTGAGGCAGGAGAATCACAAGTTCAAGCTCAGGCTGGGCAACTTAGTGAGACCCTGTCTCAAAATAAAAGTGAAAAATGTAGCCGGGTGTGGGGGCACATGCCTGTAATCCCAGCACTTGGAGGCTGAGGTAGGATGACTGCTGCGAAAACCTGGAGTCTTTTCGCTCCACTCTTCCCTTTTGTAGCTGAAAAAACCAAAGTCCCAAGAAGGGATTGAATTTACCCAAGAGGTTCCAGGGCTAATTTTAGTGGGCATGACACAGACTGGGTAAGTTTCAGGGTGCGGGCGGAATTGTTTGGGGGATTTTGGCCATGATTAAACTGGTTTTATTTCTTTGCTACAACCCCAGTAGCAAGCTAATGGTTTTTCTTATATCAGAAATTCAATGGAACAGCAGAGGACTTTCAGCTCTGTCTGCCCACACCCCTCCTCACCTCTGTACTAAGCCGAAGCGCTTGGAGAGTCCCAGGGAGTTTTTTTGTGAGCTTTAGAGTTGAAGTGTTTGTGGCACCTAGAGCCTCTTGCCATTTTCTGTTTCCTGTTCCTGGGCCAGTCTTCTCGCCTGTCCCCACCCCTGCTCAGCCCCTTCTCCTGGGCTCAGGCCCCGCCCTTCCTTCTGAGTTAAGTTTCGCTCCTCTGTGTCACTGGGCCAGTGCCCTGTCAGGAATGCTACCAAATAAGCTGTTCCAGCCCAGCATGGTAGCACATGCCTACCACCCCAGCACTCTGGGAGCCAAAGGCAGGGGAATCAAGAGTCCCAATGCTAGCCTGGGATACCTAGCAAAGCCTTGTCTCAAAAAAGTGTAAAAACAAAACAAAGCAAAACTTTGTAGTTTCCTTTGTCTGTTCTGTGGTACTCGGCCCAGGAGAGGTGGTGAGAGACAGTGAGGTGGACAGCTGTGATAGCTGATTGGACTGGAGAGCATGGTGGCTGGGCCCGTGGGGTGCCAGTCCCTCGCTGGAAGGATTTACCTCTGGGGCGGGCGGTGCATGGGATAGGGTAATGGGACAGACAGGACTTCAGGCCTGGAATAAGTGTGTGGGAGAGGGAGGCATCCAGGCGCAGAACTGGATGGGTGGTTGTCTGCACCAATCTCAGGTTTGGTGGAGAAACCCATCCAGCTAGAGCTTTGTGAGAATGGCAGAAATTGAGCTGAGCCTTGCGAGCCTGCTCAGGATCTGTGTGTGTGTGTGTGTGTGTGTGTGTGTGTGTGTGTGTGTGTGTGTGTTCGCATGCGCGCACACAAGCATACACATGTGCATGTGCTGGGGACTGAACCCAGGGCCTTGTGCCTGCTAACTAATCTGACTTAACTCTGAGGACGCTCCAGGATTTTAATAGGTAGAAGAAGGTGCTAGTGCAAGGGAAACCCTGCAGGCAAAGGCACAGAGGTGTGAGTGGTACAAGAGAAGCTGAGGCCTGAGAGGCAGCATCTGGCCAGCACTTCACTAAGACCCCTGACTCCACGTGTCCCTGCCACCCACTTCTCCTTCCCTCTGCACCCTTAGCCCAGTGGAGAAAGGGTGAGAGTGTGGCCCAGGGGCATCAGCCAAGTGCACCTGGGCCTGCAGCCATCTCATCTCATGTGCTCTGCCTTCTTCCTGCAGGTTAAGGTGGTGAGTCTGAAGCCAGAGGTGGCCCAGATCGACCTGTACATCCTCGGCCAAGCTGACCACTTTATTGGCAACTGTGTGTCCTCTTTCACTGCCTTTGTGAAGCGCGAGCGGGATCTTCAAGGGAAGCAGTCCTCTTTCTTTGGCATGGACAGGCCCCCTCAGCTGCGGGATGAGTTCTGATGCTGGCCAGGGCATGTCACCCTTCTGGCGGGGGCCGTGACAGCCAAAGGTACTTTCAGAACTGCAAGCTCCTGTTCTTGCCTGTCAGCGATGGAAGACAGTCCCAGGGAGGTAGAAGGCTTTCCTGCGCGGGGCACAGGGCTTTCAAGCTCCTAGGGGCCCAAATGCCCTCCGCCCCACGTGGTTCTTTTTTTTTTTTTTTTTCCTCCAATACCGGGAACCGAACTCACGACCTTGCGCTTGCCAGGCAGGCACTTTTGCCGCTGAGCTAAATCCCCAGCCCCCCCACGTGCTTCTTGCTGTTTCTCCACTCAGCAGAGCAGTCCAACATCTGTCTTTTGATCTGCCCTGGTCAGAGCAGCCTGGGGTGCTGAACTCTCTCCAAAGACATTTTTATATAGAGATTTTTATAGTTTTGATACAAGGTCATGACTACCCATGAACTCTTTCTTATTTTTAAAAATCAGTGAAGACCATTAGCATAGATACCTAAAGTGACCTTAACTGAAATGTGGATGAACCCAGGGTTGGGATAGGTCTATTGGCCACTTTTCCTGGTGGCCCCTAATGTGGCCCCCAGACTTTTCCCAGTGGTCCCCACTGGCTGGCCAGAGCCATTATCATTCCACTTGGAAGGCCATTGCCAGGCCTTGGGGTGTAAACATTCTCCTCCATCGGAAGCACTGTGCAGATGGCAGCTGTTAGTCATGGTGCTGTGCAGTCTTCCAGGGCAGCAAAGTGCCACTTGCCCAGCTCATCCCCTGTGAGGAATACACGCTACCAAGGTAGGTGACAGTGGTATTTCTCCCAGTCCTTGGTCACTGATGGCTGCCACAAACTTGGCAACATCAGGGCCTCAGACTGCATTCCTGGGGATCCAGGCTTTGGGGCCTGACAGGATCCTCTGAGTCTACCCTCTCCAAGGGCCTGGGGTGTCCAGAGCCTGTTCTCAGCCCCAGGCCTGACACACTGCTTATTCCCAAAGGAGTGTCTGCCAAGCCTCTGACATGGAGATGATGCCCAGGACCCAGGAGCTATCTGAATTCCCAATTTGGAAGCATCCTTTGACTCTTCCCATCCAGTATGATCTCTCCTAACGCCATGAGGCGTTAAGGTGTTAGAGCCATGAGGTTTATTGTCTCTCAGTTACCATGGTTTCTTAGGACCCAAAACACCAGAAAGTCTGATTTTTTGACCTTGTGGTTCTAAAGTTTCACATCTAACACCTGTGGGTCTCTTCCCTGCCAAGTGACCTTCCTTCACCTCTGATCCTAGATAGGCGGCCCAGAGCTCCACTGGGGCTTCTCCCTTAATTGGCTTTGGAAAGAAATCCTTTGTTGTCAGGAACACAGTGAGTCAGAGGTCAGAGGTTGCCGGAGGATCTCTAACACCAAAGCCAGCATTTGCTGCCTAGAGCTATTGCCAACTCTAAGCAAGAGAAACCTCTGAAAACACTTTTGTAGTTTTCCCGCGTAGGAAAACAGTAAAGTGTTTTAAATCCTGGCAGAGACAGCTTATCTGTCCAGACTTGCTCTCAAGCCTCACCCAGAGGAAGGGCCACAGATTGGGGAACCATGTTGTGAAAGCCTGGCTCACTGGCCAATTTTATTTCTACATTCCTCTGCCATTCACAGCCTTAGAGTAAGCAACCCTTGAGTCTAGGGCTCTGCCAGGCCATCCAAATCATCGGGATTGGCATCTGCAACAACGCTAGCTTGTGTTCTAGGAGCAAAGCCAGTGGAGCTCTCAGACTCAGGTGTGCTTTGTGGGCAAGTGCTTTACTCTTTGACCCAGCTTCCTCGCCTGTAAAGTGGTGATAAAACCCACAGGTCGTTCAAAGCTCAAATCAGCTAAAGCCTATGTATTTAAGACCACAATGTAAACTTGAAAAAGACAAAGGCACATATGTGGCTATTGATTAATTTGCTTCTTATTGCACACCTTATCCATGCCAGGCACTGTGCTTGCCAAGTACTTTTTAGGCGTTCTCTTGTTTAGTCCCCATCCCAGCCTGGGAAGTAGTGACTATTATTCTTGTCTTTCTGCACAAGGAAAAACAAATGCTTAAAGACTTCTCATAATGTCCCCAAAGCTGTGCATTGGTGGTGGTAGCCAGTATTTGTCCTGCCAAACCCAGTTCTGTTAGCCACTGTGCTGTTACCCTCAGTTCACAAGATGCACTTTACAGTGCATCTTGAAGAGGCCTCTGCGGGGAAAGATCAGCCACCTTGGTTTCCATGGGGCACATGCTGTGGATTTGCCACTACCAGGTTTTGGAAGAAAGAGGTCAGTAAGAAACAGATAGCCCACCACGTGAAACTTACTCAGCCCTTGGAGTTAATTCAGCATTCTTTTGTTTAACAAGTATCAATCACCTACTATGTGCCAGGCCCTCAGGTACTAGGTATGCAGCAAAGTCTTTGCTCTTAAAGGATTTGCAATCTAAAAAGTAGAAGGCATAATAAAAAAGCCTAGCGTGGGAGGTGTTAAGTGCTCTAAAGAAAAAGGCAAGGGGTGCAGAAGAGGACCTGTCTTAGATAAGGAGAAAAGCTGCCTTACGGAGAGAAGGAGCACACTGTTCAGATAGCTGGAGGCTGAGCAGTCCCAGCAGAAGAAGTAGGCTTGTAAAGGGCTGAGGTTGGCCTGTGAGTCTGAGCTGCAACAGGGAGCCAGGGAACAGCAGCAGACCAGGATGACCAAGTAACACTTCTGTAGCATGCAGGGCTAGGCTGAGGCCTAGACTTGGCCTTTTAGTTGGAAAGATACCATATGAGGCCCATTACAGGGTTCTGGACAGGGGAGGGCAATGATCTAATTCGCATTTCTGAAAGACCCTTCTGGCTGGCATGTGAAGAGGGTGTTGGAGAGGAGGAGTGAAGGCAAAGAGGTAGTAGGGGGATGTGGCAGGGGTGCAGATGAGAGCCTAGGGGCTCACCTCCCCCGGACTGAAATTCCGGCACCCTCTCCCAAGAGGCAGAAGCAATTGCATTATTTTTAAATAAAAATAATGTTTAAAAATGTGTTTAGAACTCAGTCTTTTTTGAAGATATAAATCTTTGCATCCTTTTAATCAGGCATCATATACAATTTCATGTCTTGGTTTTTTTATTTAAGAGTATATCCTATTTCCCTGCTAGTACATAGTCTGAACAAATGCTTTTAACTATATAAAGTCCCATTGGAGGGTATTCCATAGTTTGTCATTTTCTTATTATGAGACTTTCACATGTTCCCAAAGTTTTACCACTGTTATTTGAAAAATGTATTCATTTGTAAAGATTTTTCTTTATTTAAAATATGCATTAAAGTAAATTCCCAAAGCGAATTTATTGGATGTAAGACTCAAAAGTAAAACTTTTTATTATGGAAACATTAAACATTAAAATATAAACAAAAATGGTGAGTAGTAAACTGAACTCAAAGTTTTAACAATTGTCGACATTTACCAGTCTCGTTTCATTCCACCTCCAAGTCTTCTGCTCACTGGAGTCTTTTAAAGAAAATGTGAGTACAGGCTGAGGAAGAGCCCTTCACACTGAATGGGGGTGGGCGGGCAAGAGGAGCCCAGACTACAGGAAGTTGTCCCTGATTTGCAATGACCTTAATGCAGCCCCCCGCAATACCTGGCATCCACATTATTATTGGTGCTGTCACAGCTTGTATCTAGACATCCCCCTAAAGCCTCATGCAATCACAGGTGGAGCTTTTCAGAGGTGGCTGAATCTAGAATGTATGATACTGGGATTAAGGATGTGATGCTAGGATTGATTCATTGTGTAATGCTAGGACTGAGGGTCCCCCACCTTAGGTGAGTTCTGTCCGTCCTAAGGACTGCTGTGGTCACTGTTGCTTGCTGCTTGCTTTTGCTGCCTTCTGCCTGCCATGAACTGTTCTGCATCTGTAATGTCCCTCTGCCATGTCAACCTGCCTTAGATCCAGCTGACTAGGAGCTGAAACCTCTACAAACTCTGAGCCAAAATAAACTTTTCCTCCTTTAACTTTGGGTATCAGGTATTTTCTCTCAGCAATGGGAAAACTAAGGGAGGTGCTAAGGTGGTCTCCAGAGCTTCCTTGCAATGCTACTGGGTAAGGCAGAGTCCTGAGAGCTACCCCACACACACTTGAACCCAAGTAGCAACTGGGCCATGCCCAGGAATCTGCATTTTCACAAGCATGTACAAGTGATTTCGATGCCTATGACCCAAAGTCTGCTAAAATTGTGGTCCTCAACCAGCAGCATCAGTGTCATTTGTAGGAGCTTGATAGAAATGCAGAATCCCAAACCAGACAAGGTTGTATCTGTAAGCCCAACATTTAAGGAGGAACACAACTTCATGTCCCTTCTGGGCAGTTAAGCAAGACCCTGTCCCAGAATTTTAAAAATTTTTAGAAAGGAACTGGGGATGTAGCTCTTGGTAGTGCATCCCTGGCAAGCCTGGCAGATGCCACTAAGGCCCACAACAACGTGACTTTAGCAGGTGCTTCACACTCTGATTGCATTGACTTTGTCTCTTACCCTGTATTGGCGAGGGTGGGAGTTAGGGGAAATGGGATATGTAACTTGGTGGTCAAGTCTTTGGTTGTTTACCAAATTTACATAAGTTACTAAATTTACATAAATTACCAAGTTTACATAAGTAAAGAGAATTCTGAAGTTTTTTAATTTAGTAGAGATGAGTTGTGAGTTAGGCAGAAATGGAGAAGCTGATGTTGAAAGGAACAAAGCTGGGAGACACATTCCTGAAACACCATAGAACCTCCATGGGGGAGAGGAAGAGGCAGGAGAGAAGGAAGGAGAGAAAAGATGGGAAGAAAGCTGAGCTCCTGTTTCCATTTTCAGTTCACCTCAGAGAAGCTTAGTAGATAGTAAGTAACAACAATAATAAGCTGCAGACATGAAAATAAAGACCCCTTCCTCTCCTGACGCTTTCTAGCCCTACTGGAGTTGACAGAAAAAATAAATAAACCGCATAGCCTGAAGGCAAATCCTGCACTTTATGTTAGAATTCATTCAGATTCTTGCTTGAAACCTGGTTTATTTAGGGGTTGGGCCCTTTCCCCTGAAATAACATTTTTAAAAGCAAGCAGCCGGGCGTGGTGGTGCACGCCTTAATCCCAGCACTCGGGAGACTGAGGCAGGAGGATCATTGGGAGTTTGAGACCAGCCTGGACTACATAGTGAGCTCAAGGCCAGCCTGAACTGCATAGCAAACCCTGTCTCAAAAAGACTAAAATAAAATAAAATAAAATAAAATAAAAGCAAAGCAAACAGGTTTGGGTTGGTTTGCCATCTAATTTTTTATTGACATCTTGGAGGATTCCCAGAATCAGCAGGTAAACAGGAGCAGGTATGCAACAAAAGGCATTTCCTTTTGGACCTCCCTCCAAGGCAGTGACACAGCAGAGGGGGCAGTAGCCACCCCAGGGTGCAGCCTGCAGAGAAGCCCCAACCCTCGGAAGAATCCACTCCTAAAAACAACTGGCATCGCTGGAGCCACTTCATCCCCTTGGACGGGGCGGAAGGGTCATTACCTCTCTGGTGGTTCGGGAGAGATCGCTCCTTTTCTTTTTCAACCCTGCTGTCAGTGCTGGTGAGAAAGTCCCAGTTCACTGTCAGCTTGTTATTCCTGCACTTGCTCATACTCATCTGTGGAGAGAGTGGACTTGAGAATCAGGCAGGCTTAGCTAGTTGTAATTCAGTCACAGTCTTCGCTATATTTATTTTTTATTTACAGATGTGGTTTCAAGTTTCCTTTTAAGAAATTTATTTAGGTTATAAAAAGTGAGTTGGGCTCAGAAAAAATACTAAACAGTGTGGAATGGGGGCTGGAGGCATAGCTTAGGGGCCAAGTGTGTGCTTTAGCAGGCATGAGGCCCTGGGTTCAATCCTCAGCATCCCCTAAAAATGAGGTATTAATTGTAAAGATTAAGTTTGGGGGAACCTCACTCAGCCTCATGTTTATGCCCTAGAGACACCTCAGGACACAATCCAGGTGGCTCAGTGCCAGAGAAAGGTACAAGGATTGGAATCACAATCGGAGAAACTTCTGTCCACTCAAACCCCACTCAACCCCCTCACAACTCCAGACTATTGTCAGGCCTGCCTTCCGTTTATACTCAGTGTTTCAAGACCTTCTTCTATGAATTTTTTCTCCTTGGAGCCCTGCAGCCCCTTGAAATTCTAACAATGACTGTGTTCTAAGGACTGTACAGAAACAACTCATCTGACTCACAGAATGACCCAATGAGATTGCTTTTTTTTTTTCACTGCTGGTGATGAAACAAGGGCCCCAGATATGCTAGGCAAGCACTCTACCACCAAGCTACACTTCTATCCCCAGTTGCTTTTCTTTTATCTCCATTTTACAGATAAGGGCACTGAGGCATGGTACGGGAAGCAGTTATCTTAAGGTCACACGGCCAGTAAATGGCCGAGCCAAGACTCAGAGCCTTGGAAGTGTGGTATAAAGTCGGTACCCTGTGTTGTGCTGCCTTGTTGCTTATCAGAGGACAGTGTCTGCTTATCTGTTTCCCCAGCTAGAACAGAGGTTGTCTCCTCTTAAGAGAGGTGGGGGCCACCGCACCCCACCCAGAGCAAGGACCCTGCCTTAGGTATCTCTGTTCATCAGCTCCTAACCCTACTACTTGGCTTATGAAAGTGTCCTTATATGGGACTGAACGAATGAACGAATGTGCAGAAAAAGTGGTCTGGGCGGGTGAGTTGGCTTCTGGCATCATGAAAGTTTCATGGAGCAGGTAGGAGATGAGCGGAAAGTGGGGCGCAATTCCAGCAGCTGCCTGTGGGCAAAAGAAAAGCCAGGCCGGATGGCGGGCTCAGTAAGGCAGCAGCCGGCAGCGCATGTGGATCCACGGGACAAGGGCACGGGAGATCTGAGCAGCGTGAAGAGCCTGGAGCACCACGCCCAAGTCTTAATCAGGATTGTCTCTGGGTAAGGGGAAATGGAGTGAAGAGGGGAGCGGGGATCTGTGAGGATTCAAAGGGCCCACGGGAGCCATCTATAAGTGAAAGTCTCCTAGTAGTGCCTCTGAGGGCACTCCCGTGGGCAGAGCTCTGGCTTTGCAAAACTATGCATGCAAATAAATTCATCTATGCAGTAAAAACAATAAAAAAGTACAAATGAATACACCTACAGAGTGAAGAATGACCAGATCCCTCCCTAGAGGCACTTCCTTGTGAGCTTTCCAGAAAATTTTCTTGCTCTACAGATATTCTTCATTTAAGGACTTACCTGCCATTGATGACCTACTGTTCTGGCTTACAACTCACCACTCGGACTTACAACCTGTCTGGTGTTGTTGTTTTGTTTTTTTGTTTTTGAGGTGCTGTCCAAAAGCCTTGATGTCTTTTTTTTTGTACAGTACACCTCATTTATACAATATGGTAATTTTTGATGATTGTATTGTATAGTACTATAGTTTTATGTTCTCTTATACATTATGATACTGCATATGAGTTACGCAAATAAAACCAAAGTTGTCAAGTTGGAGTTTCTTTTGACCATTTCTTTGTTCTGAACATTGTACACACCACATACAATTCGTCATATAGTAACTAATTCATTCAGTGACCTAGTCAACCTAGTCAAAGGACTGTAACTCAGTCGTTAAACAAGGAGCACCTGTAGCATATTGTATTTTAGGCACATTCACTCAGGATGTTGTACTAATAAACATAACATTCACGAAAAGACAGATGTCTTCAAAATATGTATTATTTCTATGATGTCTGATACTGGGAGAAAATAAACTACCTGACATTTCTTTGGAGAGTGAGGCAAAAGAAGCAACCTCAGGAGATTGTCTGAGGCTACATGGCCTCAGAACACACAGTGGGTTTTGCTGTACTCTAATCAGGCGAAAATATTAGGGAGTCAGATGAGTGAAAAAAAACAACCTTTTTCTCTATCTCTGCTTCATCACTAATAAGGCTGACATTCTGATCTTCCTTCTGTTTCTTCTTTTTTAATATGTTCCAAAGCTAAGAGAGGAGTGAATTACCTATTGGTGTCCTTAACCCCACAAACATCTCAATGCAGTCATAAATTTTAATTGTCTAAATCTTCATACTTGTGTTCTGAAGTAGAATTGTGTTATTTTCTCATGTCAGCAAACAATTTTATTTTAAAGTACAAAGTATTTATAAAGTACAAATGAAAGCATTATATGACGATCCTCTTTCCTTGCTGGAATAAACAATTCCCACTTTATTATGAATAATCTTAGTTGGGATCTGCAGCAGTTGGTCCTGGGTAATTTGAAGATAGATCTTCTTTATCTTCATAGGCCACTCCACACCAAATACAATACAGATGTTCTCCCCTTCTAAGGATAGCCAGTCAATATTTGTCACTTTCCCAGTACACTTATGTCTCTGTTCTTTTTTTAAATGTCTTTGTTCTTATAGTTACCTTCATCCTCTTTTTCTTCTTCCTCTTCTTGAGTTTCTTCTTCCTTTTCTTGAGTTTCTTCTTCAGCCTTCAACCAGTACCATGCCTCCCTGGGAACCTGAATATTATTCTGGGTATACAACTGTTGACAGGCTCACTGGCTTCTTTTAAGATCTTTAAGCTTTACTTCATGTTGCTTTTTTTTGAGACAGGTCTTACTATGTAATTTAGTTTGGACCTGAACTCACTCTGTAGCCACAACTAGCCTCAAACTCACAGGGATCCTCCTGCCTCAGCCTCCCTAGTGCTGAGATTATGGGTGTGCAACACCACACCTGGCCATGTTGCTTATTTTTAAGTCACATTCGAAACTGTACTACACTTTTTCTTCAGCTCAATTTTTCATATTTCATATAGAATCTTCTATTGCTTTCTAATTTTTCTTCTGCTTTCTGTTTTAATAATGCCTCATGGCCAAGGGCACTGTTCGTTGTTTTGATGTAAAGAGGAATTGGTTCAGTAATACCATCTCCACTCTTGCCAAGAGCTTGAGCACTTTTATAACCCATCTTCTGGAGCAAAGCAAACCCTTTGTTTTCATAGCCTAGTGAATTTTTCAACCCAGTGTCACATCTTTCTCATTCCTTTTCTTTTAAATTCTTCTATTTTTTGTTTTTGTTTTTGTTTTTTTTTTGTCTTTTTGAGACAGGGTCTCACTATGCAGTTCAGGCTAGCCTTGAGCTCAATTTGTAACCCAGGCTGGTCTCGAACTCTTAACGATCTTCCTATCTCAGCCTCCCAAGTGCTGGTATTACAGGCGTGCACCACCACTCCCGACTTTTTTTTTTTTAAATAAGTTTTATTTATTTATTTATTTGTTTGTTTATTTTGGTACCGGGGATTGAACTCAGGACCTTGCGCTTGGCAGGCAGGCACTTATGCCACTGAGCTATATCCCCTGCCCTTTGTTTTGCTGGTTTTTTGAGACAGGGTCTCACTGTATAATTTAGACTGGCCTTGAATGCCCTGTGAAGTCCAGGCTGGCCTTGAACTGACATCAGTCCTCCTACCTCAGCCTTCCAAGTGGTATTGCAGGCATGTGCCACCAAACCTGGCTTACCTCTATTTTTCAAATTAGCGTCCTGTTGCTTTTCTTCTTTTCATAGTTTTTGTTTGTTTTTTGTGTTCTGTTTTTTTTGCAGAGCCTCACTATTGGTAAACCTGGTCTGATATCTTCTTGGACATTAATAAAGGAATGAGACATATAGTCTTCTTCTGCCATGTTCAACTTTACATACTGTCTGCATCTTGGATTTTCAACATCCAGTCTCTTCCCACAGTGAACAGGAGTGATCTGATAGAGCTACGTATCTGGGTCCAGGTCCAGACAGCATGCACTGCGCATGTGCTTACACTCCTTTAATACACACTTTCAATTTTATTTCCTTACTTACTTTCTTACTTACTTACTTATTAAGACAGGGTCTCATTATGCAGTTCAGGCTGGCCTTGGACTCACTTTGTGGCCAAGCCTGGCCTCAAACTTGCAGGGATCCTCCTGGCTCAGCTTCCTGAGCCTGGGATTACAGGCGTGTGCCACCGTGCCTGGCCAGGTTCGTGGTTCTGAGATCTCTTAGTAGTATTTTAGGTTTGTCAGTCCCTTGTAATGACCTACAAAAGCTCCTTAATGAATGAGCCAAAATTGCACATTCAAAACACAGTTTGCAGCAATATCAACTGTGTGATTGGTGTAACCTTGAAGAATTCACAGAAGCTGCTAAGATGCCAGGAAAGGGCAGGTGAGGAAATATAGGAATAGAAGATTTGTTGATTTGCTACAGGTCATATCTGGATTGTACCTGTTTTGCCATCATAATATGGATAAGCACCTATATATAATTGCTATATCATAAAATATCCTAGATTTTCTAAATAATTTTCATCCCTGCCTTTTCTGACACATGAGGGATCAATTTTGCCTGACCCTAGCTGATGTGTTTTGTTGGTGGCTGGAATATTTTATTTTAAAGATTATTGGAGAGCATGTCTTCTTAAAATCAAATTATTTTCATTGAACTATTTTGAGAATATGTCTAATGCAGATATTCCTTGTTTAATGACCTACTTGTTTGCTGACTTTTGGGTTTAGGACTAAACAGTGCTGCTTGGACTGATGACTTCACTGCTCAGACTTACAACCCATCTTTGTGTATATATATACACATATGTATATATACACAGTTCTGTACATCTTGTTTATAGAACCTCAGTGTCTTGTTTTTGACACAGTACACCTTGTTTATACAGTACTATAACTTTTGCTGATTGTTCTGTGTAGTATAGTACCACAGTTTTATGTTGTATTGTATGTTATGGTACTGCATGTAAGAGTTATGGAAGTCAAAGCAAAGTCATCAAGTAGAAGTTTCTTTTGACCATTTCTTCATTCTGAATATTGTAATGTACATATTATATACTATTCCTAATTTAGCAACTGATTCATTCAACAACCCAGTCAAGGGAGTAGAAGTAGGTCGTTAAATGTGGAGTGTCTGTACATCGACATACATCCACATGTGTACCTTAAAAAAAAAAAAGGCACAAAATGTACTGTTTGGCCCTTGCTTTTTTCACCTCAGATCATTTTATTCTTTTTGATCTGCTGTACAATATTCTATAATGTGAATGCATGATAATGCGTTTAACTTACTCTGAGGTGTTAGAGTTTGATGCTTTTACTCACCACAAATAAGGGATTACGTTTCTGGGTGGGTCAGAGGGTATGTACATCTAATTTGATTGACATGGCCACATTGTCCTCCAAAGGACCAAAAAAAAAATGTCCATGTTATTCTTCCTCCCCAGTTTAGTCCTGCCCCTGGCACTGTTTCCTTTTACTGTTTTTTCCTATGACTTGACAAGAAGGTACTGGTCTTGGGTTTGAACACTGATTTCTGTCTTTTTTTTTTTTTCCTTTTTGTACTGGGAATCGAACTCGGGACCTTGCGCTTGCCAAGCAGGCACTTATGCCACTGAGCTATATCCCTGGCCCCAAACACTGATTTCTGTCTTGGTAGTGCTGTGTGCTACCTGCATGCAGCCTGGGAGACTTGGGATCAAGTCACAGCTCAGCCACTAGCTCATGTGTGACATCAATAAACCAAGAATGTCTGTGACAAGTCAGCCTGCCTGAACCTTTACTTTTTTTATCTGTAGGAGGGAAATAATGTCGTCAGTAGAGTCTCATCTTACCCTGAAGTCAGATCTTAAACTATTAAGACAAAATGTATTACTGTTTCAACGTGTTTAAGTTTTTTAACTGATACATAAAAATTATACATAGCAATTCCTGCCCAATCTGTTAAACCTGTATGACAACTCCATTCCGTTTTGTAGGGTTGTTGTGAACATATAGTATCTGATACATAGTAGAGGCTCGACAATAATAACGTGCTATTTTTTTTTTTGAAATTGCATAGCCTTTCTTTTTTTTATTTTTTATTTTATTTTAAAGAGTAAAAGAAGGATAACATAATAATAGGGGGGACTTACCAAATTACAGACAAAATGGTAGGAAATTATCAGTGGTTATTGTTTTACATATTGTTATCTACAAAATAGTTTCTCAGGAAAACAAATAGACAAATAATAGTGAGTTACAGACAAAAGAGGTAGGAGATTATCAAGAGTTGTTGTACTATACTTTGGTATCTTCAAAGTGGCTTCTAAAGAAAATAAATAGAGCTATACATGAGTGACCTATTGAAAAATCATTAACTATTCTCAATGATTGTTGTAGGAAACACATAATAATAAACATACATCCATTTATGAAATAGGATAGGAACATTACAAACTTTGCACAGTTATGGATAGATTAGTAGGAAAATATCAATGGCTGCTGTAATACATGGTGGTATCTTCAAAGTGGTTTCTCAGGAAGACAGAGATATGCAAGAAGGATCTAATAAGTAGTTACAGCCTAAGGGTTGTCAAAAATAACATATTACCTCCTCACCAGTGACTCCTTTCACTGAGGTATGACGGCTGGAAGGAAGGTCAGGATTGAAAAGAAGGACTGAGAGACTTGTACCTGTGTCTAGCAACAGGCTGTTTTCTTTTTCCTCCATAGTCATGATTACCCAGGACTCCTCGATGGAGATGACAGTCTGGCCAGAGGGAGAAGGCAGAGCATGCCCCAAGCCCTCTCATTCCTGTTGGACTAACTGGTAGCATGGGTCTGAGCTCTGGGGCCTCCACCTCAGAGGGCAGACCGATCTCCAGTGGTCACCTTTGCATCCAGGACATGGCTCATGGGGCCTCCCAGGGCAGTTCCTCTTGAGGTGGCCCAGCTTTTAACAGTGGTAGCAGATGAATGCAGTTGTCGAGTTCTTCTTGAGGCCCCGGGAATCAGACCTGGGATCTGTTTCTCCTAGTGGTGCAGCAAAAGCAGCTGCTTTTTTCTCAGTCTCTTTGTTTTCTCTCCTTGGCCTCCTCCTCATCATGGCTATAGAATACTGAGGAGGCAATTCTTACTAACATCTCAAGTGAGCTGTCTGGGGTGAAAGCCATTCTTTGTAGCTTTTTCTCTCCAGCTTCCCATCGCATTGGGACCCCACAACCAGTTAGTGTCCTCTCCCCAACTGTCAGCACAGGCAGCAGGAATCTTGCTGCAGACCTCTCCAGAGCTCCACCACAGCCTGTACTGTCAGGGGAAGAATGGCTTCCAGAGAGTCTTCGCAGGTTTTGTGCAAGGTCCTCCTGGTTTACAGCTTCCGAACAGCTTTCATGAACACAGTCCAGAGGACCTCTGACTCCTCGGGCTTAGTCTGTATTGTCATGTTCTCTGAGTCCTTGTTCACCAGCTGCTCCTCCACTGACTCTGGACCTTTCTGGTTCTCAATGGCAGGAGCAAGAGTGACCTGTTGTATGGCATGTATTCCCAGGGGTTTCTCCATGTTTGAATGATTCAGACACGTCTGTGGGTGGGCATCTGCAGCTGGTACATGGTGGGCCAATTGTGTCAATGTTTCTCTGTGTCATGGTAGTTCTCAACAAAGCAGCAGTGGCCGGCCTGAGGGCTGGCATGCAACAGCGCTCACCGCCGTGTGGCTTCCTGTGCACCAGAGCCCCTCCTCCCAGGTGCCTGTTAGGCTGGGGGCAGGCCCAAGGGCCAGCACTTCCCGCCCTGTGGCCTCCCAGGCACCGGGGGCCCTCCCTCCGGGGGCCTACGAGGCAGGAAGCTAGCCAGCCGGAAGACCGGCGCTCCCAGCCCGTGGCTCCCTGTGTGATGGAAGCCCTCCTTCCAGGGAACGACGAGGCTGGGAGTGAGCCGCCGGTCCAAAGACCGGCGCTCCCCTTCCCGAGGCTTCTCATACGCCCCAGACCCTCCCTCCAGGAGCCTACAAGGCAGAAAGCTAGCCAGCCGGAAGACCGGCGCTCTCCGCCTGTGGCTCCCTGTGCGCCGGAAGCCCTCCTTCTGGGGAACTACGAGGCTGGGAGTGAGCCACTGTTCCAAAGACCGGCGCTCCCCGCCCGAGGCTCCTCGTACGCCCGGGACCCTCCCTCCGAGGCCTACGAGGCAGGAAGCTAGCCAGTGGGAAGACTGGCGCTCCCCACTCATTAGCCTTTCTGAGGCTCAGTTTTTTTTTCAACTATAAAACTTCAGTTGGGACAAGGCTACCCGAAATATTGCAAAGTGTATGAAAATACTTTGCAAGCCTTCAGACGGCCCCAGAGAGAGGGGATTAAGTTTTCCCGGGACTCCAGCTGCTCTGTGAGGCACTGGTGCTCTACACTTCTTCACACCTCCCCCTGGCCTCTCACTGTTGTGTTTGCTCAGAGTGAAACCATCTTCTCCCAGCTGTTGCCAGTGAGTAAACAGGAACCTTGAGCGCTTAGCCTGCCAGACATGGCCCTCAGGAGAGATCTTCCCTCCCTCCCAAAGGATTAGGCACCTGAGGAGCAGAGCTTAGAAAGAACAGGCACTCAGGCCATGGTGCAGGACTCAAGGGGAGAGTGAGCAGCAGAGACCTGACCCAGCCAAGCCATGGTCCACTCTGAACTCCCGTTTCCTCCTTAATGTAAAAGGAGGGCTTTGGGCTGGGTGACCCTTTGGGAAGAGTGCAAGGCTTGAAGTCCAAAGGCCCAAGTAAGAGGCTCAGTGTTACCTTTAATCCACTGTTCTAACTGCTGGGATTTAGTGGTCTCATCTGTAAAATGAGAATACCAGTTGAACCACTGAACCCTTATGAATTAAATTCCTCCTGCCATACAACTTGCTTTCTACCAGGGGAGAAGCAGATGAGGACCATGAGAGAGTGTGAGCTGTGAGCTGGCACTGAGGACTGACAGGAAGCAGTGACCGGTGTGGGCAGGGAAGGCCTCTGTGTCCAGTGATTTCGGAGCAGAAGTGTGGAGCTGGGGAGCCGCATGGCTGTCGGGGAGCACATTCCCAGTAGAAGGAACAGCTTGTGCAGAAGCTGAAGTGGAGATGAGCTGGGCATGTGTGAGGAGCAGAGAGGGAAGGGAAGTGAGGTATAAGGAGGAGTATGGGTGGGGTCGTAGCAGACCTTGCCTCTGGCTTTACACTAGGGACCTGAGAGGCTTTGAGCGAAGGTGTGGTGCATCAGCTTGGGCGTTCTGTCAGTTATCTGCTGCTGTGCATGCACAAAAAAATTTCCACAAGTAGCACCTCAAAAACAATAATCATTTACCACCTCTCCACATTTCTGTGGGCCAAGAATCTGGGAGTAGCTTGGACAAATATTTCTGGCTCACGGTTCCCTGTGAAGTTGTAGACAGATGTTGGCCAGGGCTGTAGCCCCTTCAGGGCTTGATGGGACAGGAGGCCCCATTTCCAAGGTGGCTCACTCCTGTGGCTGGTAAGCTGGGACCAGCTGGTGGTGGAAGCCCCAGTCCCTCTCCCTGGGGCTTCTCAAAGTCCTTGCGACACTGTGACCAGCTTCTTCAGAATGGTTCTGGAATGGATTCAAGAGACCAATGCGAAGCTTCACTGTCTGTTACTCCCCAGCATCAGAAGTCACTTCTGCCATTTCTGTTGGTCATGCATGTGAGCTCTGTTCAGTGTGAAAGGGAACACAGGGCATATATATGAAGAGTCAAGGATCATTGTGAGCCAGCCATGGTGGCCCACGCCTGTAATTCCAGTGCTCCTGAAAGATCATAAGTTCACGCCCGGCTAGGAAAACTTAGTGGCTTAGTAAGACCTCAGAATTTAAAAAAAAAAGTGGGGAGGAGGCTGAGATTGGGGATATAGCTCAGTATAAAGACTCAGTTCAATCCCCAATACCAAGAAAAAAATCATCACAGAGCATCTTAGAAGATGGCTACCACAAGTTGTTCTTTGCTTTAATTAGCATATAGTAAAACTTTTTCTCTTTTTGCATGTGTATAGTTCTATGAATTTTTGCATGTGTAAATTTGCATAACCACCACCACAAACAGGATGCACAACCATTTCGTGACCCCTCAAAAAACCCTTGTGTTTCCCTTTGTAGTGACACATTCCTCCCACCTAACCTGAATCAGCCACAGACCCTTCACTATATTTTGACTTTTAGAGAATTTCACATAAGTGAAATCATAGAGTATGTAACCTCTGGGAGCTGACTTCTTTCACTCAGAATAATGTCTTTGGGACTTATCTAACTCATTCTAGGCATAAGCATTAATCACTCATTCCTTTCTACTGTTGAGCTGTGTCCTCTTATATGGACACGCCACAGCTTATTTATGGGTCTATCTGTTGAAATGGTTGGTTACAAATTGGGGGAGTTATGAATAGAGCTGTATCTTAATTTATTCAGGCTACTATAACAAAATACCATGGAATGGGTAGCTTACTATTTCTTGCAGTTCTAGGTCTGGGCAACCAGCAGATTCAGCATCGGGCAAAGACAGGCTCCCTGACTCATAGACGGCAGCTTCTCTGCCCTCACATGATGGAAGCCCCCTCTCTGGAGGGCAGTAAACCCCTTCTGCCGTCATGACTGGATCATCTCCAAAAGCTCCATTTCCTCCTCCAACACCACTGCCCTAAGGGTTTGGATTTCAACATATAAATTTCAGGGGGACATGCTCTTACGAGGCGAGGCCTAGTGGGAAGTCCTCAGATCAGTGGAGTGGCCCTTGAAGGGAATCATGGGATCCTAGCTCCTTCTCCTTTCTCTTCTCTCTTCCTGGCCATAGGCTGAGCAGTTTTGTTCCACTGCGCACCCCCAACATCAAGCACTGCCAAAGGCCCAAAAGCAGCGGAGCCAGGCAGTTAGAGCCTGGACACTCCAAAAGCTCAAATAACCTTTCTTCTCTCTAAGTTGGCCATCTGAGATATGTGTTATGCTGACAAAAAGCTGGCTAACATACTTTGAGAAGTATGAAGTAAAGGGTGCCAGGCTGGGACAAGAGGCAGGGCAAGGGCCGTGTGAAAGAAAGCTGTGGGGCCCAGTCTGGAATGAGGCATCAGGAGGTGAGTATTGATGTTTGATTTCTCCGAGTTGAAGAAAAAGGCCAGGTAGTGTTTTCCACCAGTGTGAGAGGAGGGGAAGCCCCCACCCTGAGACACAGGATGTGGATATGCATGTGGGTGTCTAGGGCCCGGCAGGGAAAGGTGAAGTCAGGGGAAGGAAGGGTATATTTCCAGGTGCTGAAAGGTAAGCAGCTCCTGCAGCCTCCCTTGAGCCAGATGATCTGTGGGAGCACTGGGGGTGTCTGCTTCTGCACCCAGGAGAGTCACATTTCCCAAGGGCTCACTGTAAATGAGGCGGGAGACGGGAGGGGATGGGGACCGGGTGGCTAGAAGTAGGAATGACAGAGTGCTTTGGCCATGTCCCTTTGTGAACCATGGGTATTAATTATCTATTACTGCAAATAAATTACCCCAAACTCAGCAGTGAAGACAATTAGTATCTTATGCAGTTTTTGAGGGTAAGAATACACAATCTCTTTTGTTGTATAATACTACACAACACATCCCACTGAGTCACAACCCCCTGGGGCATCTCCTCACTGTTTATGAAAGGGCCTCACTAAGTTGCCAAGTTCCCCAGGCTAGGCTCAAACTTGTGAACATCCTCCCTCAGCCTCCCAGAGTGCTGGGGTTACAAGCATGGACCACCACCCTGGCATCAAGGTTCATTTTGGAAGCAGCTACCACGGCAGGTTAATGAATAATCAAATTCACGTTCTTTTGTAGATTTAAAGAGATCAACGAGACATATTAGTAGTAGAAAAAAGTAAGTTATTTCTTTATATAATTTCTTTTCAAAAGAAATACAAAACCTACATACTTCTATTACATATACATGTATAAAAATATAAGGAACAACCTGGGAGGATAGACCCAAAACTGTTAGCAGGGTCACCGCTGAGGAGAGAGATGGAATGGAGGCATATTATAAAAGGGAACCTACTAGCTAGTCAGAGTTCTGCACATAGCAGAGGCAGGAGGATCACTATGTTCAAATGGAGTCGGGGAAACTTAGTAACTTAGAGAAACCCTGTCTCAAAATCTAAAAAAAATTTAAAATTAAAATTTTTTTTTAAAATGCTGGGGATGTAGCTCAGTGCAAAGGCCCTAGGTTCAATCCCCAGTAACACACACATAAAACACACACACACACACACACACACACACACACACACACACAGGAACCTACCACTTTGCATCATATCTTTCTTTTCTTTTATAAGACAGTGTCTCACTGTGTAGTTCAGGCTCATCTCAAACTTGGTGATCCTCCTGCCTCAGCCTCCTGGAATGCCAGGATTACAGGTATGCACTACCACACACAGCTTTTTTTTTTTTTTTTTTCAGACAATGTCTTGTTACGTAGTTCAGGCTGGCCTTGAACTTACAATATAACCCAAACTAGTCTTAAACCAACAGCAATCCTTTCTCCTCAGCCTTTCAAGTGCTGGGATTACAAGTGTGCACCACTACACCCAGATCTATATTTTTCTTTTTGGTTTGAATCATTTTCAGTAACTGTGTCTTTGGGTTACTGACCTAGTTTTCTTTGCTCTATAGAAAACTACCCCAAGTTTAGTAGCATAAACATCAAGGCTGATATTCTGCTCACAGATTCTGTAGATCAGGAACTTGGACAGGATACAGAATAACTAGACTCTGAGGCTCTGCTAGGGCCATTGACCTACACATGGCCACTTAAGTGGCTTGGGCTTCCTCACAACATGAAGGTGTATCCCAGCAGGAAGCATTTCAGAAGGAAGCATCTGGAGAGAGAGTATTCTAGAAGAGTCAGGCAGAGCTGTGTGTCTTTTATGATCCAACCTTGGAAATCACAGTGTCACTTCTGCCATATTCTGTTAACATCAGCCACACATCTACCAAGAGTTGTGAAAAGAGGATATTCCCCTGCACTGGAAGAAATGTCAAAGAATCTGCACATTTTTCTTATTAAGATTGCCATGATTAATTATAGAATTTAAAAGTTTACCTTGAGTAAAGAATTGAGGTTAGCTGGGCATGGTGGCACATGCTTGTAATCCCAGCACTCAGGAGGCTGAGGCAGGAGGATCATAGTGAGTTCAAGGCCAGCCTGGGCTGCATAGTGAGCTCAAGGCCACCCTGAATTACACAACTACACGGTAAGACCCTATCTCAAAAAATAAAAAATAAAAAATAAAAAAGACAGAAAGGGAAAGAAAAGAAAAAAGAAAGAAATCAAAGAATTGGGGGTAAAACTTGGAGGCTGCGCTTCCTGAGAGGTAAGTGGGCACACCTAGGCATGTGCTCATAGCAGCTGCGCCCTGCATCTTAGTCCCATCTTTCCTTCTCTCCTTGAGCCCAAGCATTGCAGGGAAACTGAGATAAGCTGGCAATTGCAATTCATAATTCTTTCTTCTTTCCAGTACCTGGAACCAAACCCTTTAAGCAAACATTTATGCATAGATTAATGTGTTCCCCATGCTTCATTTCACCTTTCAAGAAGGATTTGAGGAACCTTACAAGAATTCATATAGTGTAATCATATTATTAAAAATGTATGAATAGATCAAGAAACCAAAGTGATAGGAAAGTTCAAAATAGTGAGTTGAGACCAGAGGGAAAGTTAGTTATTACAAATATATGCTGAAGTCATACGTACTTGCTATTGCAGAGCGGGAAGAATTATGCATGTTGTCTGATCCGGTTTCTCAGCTGGCTTTTGAAATCCCTGTCCACTGTCTCTGTTAAGTGGTCCTCAGGCCTCGGTCTGCACCTCTCCAGTGTCGGGGAACTCAGTACGTTGTAAGGCAGTTCCAGCTATTCAACGGTACAAACCCCAGAGCCACAAATTCAGGTGCTTCCAGGAGTCAGCGGGCAACAGGAATGAATGGGACTGGTTGGGGGCTGGGAACCTGAAGGCAAAATGTCAAAGTAATTGCACACGTCCTGTTTAATGGGAGCAAATGTGGCTGCTTCTCCTATGTGGGAATCTAGGCACAGTGTAGTCAGAACTTTGGATTTGGCTTGTCAAGAGAAGCTGAAAATCCCAATTTTTATGGGAAACCTGAGGTTTTTTTTCTTTTTAAATAAAAGTTTTATTGAAGAAAAATAGAAACACCACATACACAGGGAAAAGAACAAAAATTCAATTGATGCAGAACTGAAAGTCACAATTACCCAATGTAGTTTGCAACTACTCTTCAGGTTCTTAAACAGCTCCCCTTCTTTAATAATCTTCCTAATTTTTCAGCTGAAATGGTATCAAATTCATAAAGAATAAAAACCAAGGGAATGGGCCTGCTTTGAAGATAAGGAAGGTGACATCAAGAGATTCTTCCTAGAAGAACAAACTCCACCTAAAAATTGCTTAAGAGTAACTACTGAGGCTGGTTAAACAGTCTGCACATCTCAGAGACCATCAGGGAAGAGTTAGA
>NW_004955422.1:28791215-28792879 GCF_000276665.1 Chinchilla lanigera | reverse complement strand
TATATATATATAGTTAGACATCAGTGTGCAAGTTGATGCAATTAGAAAGAAACAGGTAACAGAAGGGAAGGAAGGGAGGGAGGGCAGGCGGCCGGGCCAGCCATAGGTCTTTGAGAACTCAAGAAAATAATCAATAGGACAAAGGAGAGTCCCAAGTCTCCTCAGCTGAAGATCAGGACCAAGGCATTCATTCTTCCTAATGGCTCCAAATAGGCAATGAAATATGAGGTTATGAGAAACATTAAAGAAGTTCTACTTTTTAAAAAGCAAACCAAAAATTTCTGCATCTCCTACAGGATCAAATTCTTTCAAGGAATAACAAACAAGGAGGCAAAAGAAAAACCCACTCCTGGAGAAGCCTTCTGCTCACATTATCGATTTGAAGAATAACACTTTTAAAATTCTCTATGTGTGAACAATCTTAGAACATTCCCCTGAAAAGTAGATGTACAGTGGCTATGAGAGCTCCTAACTTCAAGCAATTTTGAAAGAAATACAAACTTGAAATTTCCTAAATGGGGGTGTGTGGAGAAAACAAAGGAAGACCTTTTTATCTAGGGTTTTAGACAATTAGAATAAGAATTATAGTAAAGGCTCATTTACTGACAAAGAAGATTTGGGATGTCTGCAAAAGAAAACTTTGGTAGAGAAAACTGGAATGTTAATAATTTACTATTGGTCCAAATTAAAGCCAGAACTGTCCGAAGAACACTTAAAATCTAAAGCAAATTGAAAACCAGGTGATGAATTTTTGTTCCTGTATTAATTTTAAAAACATGTTCATTTTGGTCTCTTGCAATTATCACATTATATTAATTTTTAATATGAAAAGTTGAATTTTCTCTTACCATGCACAATGCTCTAGTACAAATGATCAGCGATTTTTCTATTTTAGCTAGTTTTATAAGTACCTGTTACTCTGCACAGTAAACTTGGGGCTAAGCCATATATACACATCCCATATTCAGAAATGGAATGTTTTAGGATGTGCATATATAAGATATTATATAGCAACTGTTACCCTAATTAAAAATTTGTTTGCAAGTAATTTTTTTAAAAAAACATCCTTTTCAGTGTAAGAGAACACTGCCTAGCAAAATATCAATAGCTATCACAACTCTTTCTTTCTTCCAAAGGAAAATTACAAAACAGGTGAACAACTGAGTCCAGCTTGGCTTTTCTATTTGATAAATACATCCACTCTGTCCAGTAAATAAAGTTTGCATGCAGTTTTAAGTATCTTCAAATGACACTTTAAGCAAATAAACTTTCTGCTTCATAAGTAATGGTGTATAAGAACCCATATGAGTCATAGGGACCTCTTCCCCAGTTCCAAAGTGGAATCATAAAGACCAATACTTTCTTAAAAGTTTCTGCACATCATTCTAAATAACATGCAAAGAGTTCGACAACATTCTTCTTAAGGGTAAGTATTACTCTTTAAAATGGGCATGTTAACCACTGAGAAAAAGTCCACTCCACTATTTCCATTATACAGCTTCATTTGGTCATCGGTAGTAAAAAAAAGCAGTCAAATAATATAGAATGAATGGGTTAGTTTATCCACCAGCTATCGCATATGATACCAAATGCTTCAAGGCCAACATTTTATGCAATGTAGTTGTACTGGTTTGGATTTTCTTTATCTCTTTCCATGTAGTCCC
>NW_004955422.1:28730778-28790389 GCF_000276665.1 Chinchilla lanigera | reverse complement strand
GCTTTTGCCGCTGAGCTAAATCCCCAGCCCCGTCTTTGCCCTTTGGATTTTTTGCCAGAACTCTAGCTTTGCCACAAGCTAATGACTGTAATGTCCGCCTTAATTCTCCATCCTCTATTCCAGTAGCTTGCTTGAGCTCTTCTAAACTGAACTCCTCTCCCTCATTAAACACTAGCAGCACCAGTGTTTGAAAAAGAGAAACTTGGATTTCTTTTATACCCTCTTTAAATTCTGCTTTTAGCACACAATGTCCTAGGGTTGACTACCACTGAAGTTTCCTGCCACTATGTTTGTCTAGATAAAATGTCTTGAAAATTTCCTGAAGTTCTACCATCTCTGGTGGCAGATAAACTTCCACAGGCACATATGTTGGCCAATAACCCATTGTCAGGATATTCACAGTTAAATCAATATTCCCAGGTATATTCTGATTCTGCATATATTTCACCTGTTTGAACTGAATCATGTCTTTAGAAAGTTCCATGTCTTTAAACATTCCTTCAGGTTTGCTGGTGAAAGTAGCTCCACATTCACGTTTAAGTTTGGACAGCATTGATTTTTCAGCATCTACCGATGCACTCTTCCCAACTAACAGGCGCTTGGCTAATTCTTTCTTATAGAAGGCTTCAGAAACATCCTTGCCACAGATAAACCTAAATATGATCATAATTTTTCCAATATTTTCTCAAGTTCTTCATCTGTAGCTCTCTTGTTGCCGGCACAAAGTTATGAATCTACATACTTAGCTAAGTTCAGCAGGTTTATTTGGTCTTTTGTTAATGAATGTTTCAAATGTTTCTTTCATAGCATTGATAAATTTCTTATTCTTCAGAAAGCAGATATCAATTATATGGTCAACTGTATCTTTAAAATCCAGCAATTCTTGAACCATAGTTTTATCTTTTTCAGGATTAATAACAATAGTGCTCCCAAATGCCTTTATGCATTCAATCCACTGCTGCAAGAGAACCTGAACTCCACCTCGAACTCTGCTGAAGAGCTGATACAGGAGAGATAAATCTTGAGTTCAGTTCTCATCAAAGAGGTTATTTAAACCTTTTTGAAGAATTGCTGTTAAATGTTCACCTAGAAGTTGTTTTTCTACAGTAGCAATTAATGGTTTCTGGGTAGTCTGATCTAAGTAAGTAATAAGTCTGCCTGCTTCTTCCTGTAGAAGTTTGTTAATATGATGAAGATATTCAGGAACCTCTTTTTCTTGCATTAACTTTTGGCTTTCAGCTGCATAGACCCAGTTAGTTTCTTCCAAAAACCATTGTTCAAAAGAATCTTGATAAATTTGCAAATCAGAAAGCATGCTTAAAAGACTTTGGAGTAAACTTGTATCAGTTGCTGCAACTTTCCTTTCCCTCTCAATCAAGAGAAGAATGCCATCAATTGCCTTATTCTGGAGTTTCTGATCACTTATAATATGTGCCCTAAATAACTCCAGTCCCATGTCCCAAATGGAGGGTAGTATTGAATTCTGAAGAATGTAAGTTCTATCCAGAAACAAAAAAAATGCTCCTGATCATGATCATTTGCCTACAATGGTTTTGCTAACATCTATCGATCTTCTTTAGAAAAAGAACACTATCCAATGAATCCTCTCTTTTTTTTTTTTTTTTTTTCCGGTACTGGGAATCAAACTCACGACCTTGCGCTTGTCAGGCAGGCACTGTGCCACTGAGCTAAATCCCCAGCCCTAATGAATCCTCTCTGACTTGGTGAATTTGTGCTTTGATGTGATCTTCACAAATCTGTCTCAGCTGTTTTATAAGTTTGTAGAAATCTTGTAAGAACAGAGATTTTCTACAGCCTGGTAGAGTTCTAAATTGTACTTAATTGAAGTACTAGTCTGAATAGCTTCCATTGCTTCTTTCAGTTTCTACCATGTTTCATCTGTGTAGTTTTCTGGTAACTTAGGCTTACTTTTTAAAGTTCTTGATCCTTAACATCTTATTGGAGCCAGGCTTGCTGTTAGCAAAGCTAGAGGTGGTGGTAGAAGATTTGGCTAGGCCGTTTGGATGATGTACGGAAGCCACAGAAGAGATTAATATACTCTTATTTTTAAGTTGCTGCTGCTGAGATGTTGCAACAGTTGGTGACGATGACGATGAGGAGGAGGATTCCTCAGCCATCTTTGCATCAAACCGTACAAACTCCAGGGTGTCTTCAAAATGCAGCTTCTGCTGTATTGGTACATGGCTGGAAGCAGCCATGGGAACCCCCAGGCAGAAGGTTGAGGTTGAAGGGGAAGCTGAATCCCTGGGTTGTGAAGGAGGAGTGGAAAGAGGTGGAAGGGGGGAATCAAAATCTTCTCTCTCATTACTACTGTTACTGCCGATGCTGCTGCTGCTGTTTAACTTTCTTTTCTTGGCAGAGGTGGGCAGAGTGGTGCTGGTATTACCATCAGTGGCAGATCTGACCTCCTGAGCAGCAGCAGCAGCAGCAGCAGCAGCAGCAGCTGAGGGATTAGAGGAAGAAAAACCTGTTGGAAACATGAAAATAGCAGGGTCAGTAGGCAGAGGAGCATCAAAACCCTACATTCATATGCCTGTGTGTGTATAGGAGATAAAGTGGCAATGCTAGAGGGGGAAGGGAAGAAAGCAGAGAGGAGAAATAGAGGACAAGAAGGAAGGTCGGAAATCTAAGTTTTTAAACATTGGTAATTAATTCTCTATTTTATACAACATTGGTGAGGGCAAACAAAATACAACTGTGGGCAGACACTGTCCACTGCCCACCAGTATGTGAGAGTGAAAAAGGCCAAAGTTGCCAGGCATGGTGGTCTACACCTGTAAACCGAGCAATTGAACTCACAAGTGCCCAGCCTCCAACTTAGGCAGAAGGAGCACTGCAAGTTCCAGACCAGCCCGGGCTACAGAGTGAGTTCAAGGCGAGCCTGAGCTACATAGTGAGACTCTGTCTCAAAAAAAAAAAAAATTGTTTTTTTAAAGGCCAAAGTCACAGACTCTGACATTGGTTAGAACAGGTCTGGAATGAACTCTGAGACTTCCTCATTGGATAATCATTTGGAGACTGGATTCTCTTCTGGTAAAACGCAGATCTTCCTGAGCATATTCTGATGTCCCTGGATGCTCTTCTGCGACATTATTTTCAATGGCAGAATAACATTCCCTCTTGCTGGCATCACAGTTCATCTCTCCTGCCACCTGATCTTGGACGTATTTCCCTGTGGTTAAGTGAAATTGGGGTGAATGTGTTTGTGGCTGAATCTTTAGGAGTAGATATTATTTTCTCAGAAGTGATTCCTAGAAGCAGAGTGGGCCGACTCAAATGGTTTTTAGTCACTGTGTTCTCTTTCCTTATAATTTGTGCAGTTTCTCACTCTATCAGCAGCAGGAGGAAAGCATTTCCCGCTTCATCCTTGCCAAGGTTGAGTGTTATCCTTTCAAAGAAATCTAGTCATTTGAGAAGTGAATGACGATAGTGTGTTTTTAATAAGTGTGTTGTGTGCTGCTATGGAGCAGCCACTGTGCTGAACACAAGTAAATAAGACACCCCAGTCCTGGTTCTTAGGTAGCACCCTGGTTCTGTTACCAGGCTCCTGTGAGCCTCTCCGGACTCTAACATTTTGTATCATTGCTCTCACCTCCTTGTGCGCTGTGCCTCAGACCGGGGCAGGATCTCAAGCTCAGTCACTGAGTCCTCCGGGCAGCCCTGCAGAGGTGAACAGGGAATGAGGTCCAGGGAGGGGAGCTCACTTGCCCAAGGTCACATTGCTTTAAGTGCCTGAGGAGGAAGCAATTAGCAGCCAACTCTTGTCTGGCTTTCTTCAGAAACATCAAAGATGTGAATTTAGAAACCATTAGCTCAATTCCCAGCCCTTGAGCTTCCCTCAGGTCCCAGAGGCTCATCATACTGAGCCTGGGCACTCGGCCAAGCCAGAGCCATCAAGTGTGTCTCAGGTACTTGGCCTCTGTCCAAGCCCAGCATCTTGTTTCTTCCTGAAAGAGGCTCTGGAATGCCGCCTCCTTGCGTCCTAATAAATAATTCCTTTTTCAGTCTTTTCACACACACACTTTCGACTCTCTTCCTCAAAAAGAATTAAATTTCCAAGAAGACTGAACTCTCTTATTAGCAGGACTCTTCATGTTTGCAGTTATTATTTCCCTGGAGGTCACCAGGGCCTCACCCATAAGAGAAGGAAAGAAATTCACTGTTTATGGAGCACCTGTTAATGGCCAGGGATCACTCCACACCTTACCTTATTCGATCCTCACAGTAAATCGAAATATAGCATTTAAACCGGGTGTGGTGGTGCACGCCTGTAATCCCAGCACTCGGGAGGCTGAGGCAGGAGGATCGTTGTGAGTTCGAGGCCAGCCTAGGCTACAAAGTGAGCTCAAAGCCAGCCTGAACTGCACCGCAAAACCCTGTCTCAAAAAGACAAAAAAAAAAAAAAAAGAAATACAGCATTTGTAGCCCTGTTTTGTGGATGAAGAAGTTGAGTCTTAAAAAGATAAGTGATTTTGCTCTGGATCATTTAGGTAACTAGAAAAGGATGGAACTAGGATTCACACTCAAGACCCTCTGGACCTGATAGTCCTGTTTATCATTTTTCATAGCTCAGAGTTTTGGTGTCCAATATGGTAGTCACTATCCTTAGGTGGTATGCTTAATATAATTTAATTAAAATTAAGTAAATAGAACTCAGTTCCTCAGCAGCACTAGTCTCATTTTAAATGCTTAATAACCACATGTAGCTGGTGGCTACCATATTAGACAGTGCAGATGTAGAGCATTTCCACGTTGGTGGAAAGATCTCTTGTATGGCAGTGCTCTAGATTGTCGGAGAAAAATAACTTAGTGATTATACCTTTCATGGAGAGCAGAGCATTTGCGAGTGGCCAGCTTTTTAGGGAGTCCTTCAGAGGTTGCTTTCTGTAAGCAAGGTCATCATAAGCCAGCCAGGGGGTTTTGGCTGTATCTTACCTTTCCCTTGGTTTGGGCTCAGTCAGTTCCAGTAGGTGCTGACAGGTTCCTTCCCACACTTCCCTGCCCCCAGGATCCAGTGTCATATGGGATTTGGGCTGCTGCTGGTCACGGAGATGGGCATAGCCACAGGAGAAAACAAATGGAGACCAAGCAAAGGTTTTGACACAATAGGTTTCATTCTGGCTGGGTCACTGGGTGACATGCTTGTTGCTAGGAAGAGGGATCCTCGCTGAGTATCAGTGAGGGACGGGATTGAGGGAGCTCTTTGGTGAAGAGGCTGTCAATAATGGGATATTTTTCAGCCTAGCAACAGAATGCCCTTCCTATGTTTGGGGTAATTTGTACTGTATGTGTGTGTGTGTGTGTGTGTGTGTGTGTGTGTGTGTGTGTGTGTGTGTGTTTTACCAGGGATTGAACTCATGGCCTTTGCACCAAACTACATCCTTGGCCCTCTCCCCTTTCTTTTGGTGAGACAAGGTGTTGCTAAATTGCCTGCACTGGACTCAAACTTGCAATCCTTCTGCCTCAGCTTCTTAAAGTACTGGGATTACGGGCATGTACTACCATTCCTGGATGAAATTTTTACTTTGTAAGTGGAAGGCAGTTTCCCTCCTACCAAAGAAGCTTAAAAAAAAAAGAGTCAGATATTATATTTGTCTTTAGAGTTTCCATTGCAGATAGGAGATGGATGGGTGGTCAAGGTTCCACCAATCAGAGCACAGGTTACAAAGAAGCTGGAACTATGGGCCATCCTTGTGTACAAGGTGCTGATATGGTGCCCATGGCCAGAAGGCTGGATGATCATGGGAAAAGCTGGGGCATCCAGTGTTCTCACCAGATATGTCCAGTAGCACATGGTCCCACATGGTTTCGCCATTTATAGATGCCAGAACAGAACAGCACTGCCTAGAATGTCAGAGAAGAAAGCAAATCAAGTGATTTTACCCTTGCATGGTGAGCAGGCCATCTGCGATTTGTCAGCTCCGTAGGAAGTCTACAGAAACATCCCTGTGATGTTGTGAACTTCTCAGTGCCCTGCTAATAAACCCTTTCCTGCTACCATTGGCCAGAGTTGACTTCCGCACTTTATTTATTTATTTTTTGGTTTCTGCTGCTCACTGGAATGAAAGCAGATGTTTGTGGGCTGGAGTTTACCCCAGGGGAGGCAGTGGAAAGGGTCTTTGCTCAGTCTATATGACTTCTCCAGATCAGGACCCCTTGTTGGAGCTCCAGGGACATTGTTCCTCTTGCTTCATTCTTACCAGCTTGTCACTGTCAAACTGAGCAAATCTCCCATACTGGCAGGGTTGGAGGTCCTGCTCCGATTTTCCAAGACTTCTTCCATTCTCTGAGTCCCCTCCTGCAGAATTTAGGCCTCAGAAAATCATTTCTCTGTGTTTCTGGTGAAGCAACTCTTCTACCAGCAATAAATGCCTTACAGTCCAGGATGAATGGAAAGGGGAGAAAGGTGTGAGCGGGAAGTTCCTGGAATGGAAATGTACTGGTACTACATTAAAAAGCATCCCACCATCCGAAGGGGACTGTTCATCTCAGTTTGCCTTGACTGAGGGGTTTCTTGACATAAGACCTTTTAGGTTAAGATGGAAATTCCTATCCAAATCAGGTCAAGTTGATCATCATACACTGTACAACTACTAAAGTACTACTATGAATCCTGTCCTTTACACAACGGTGTACAAGAACAGACTCTTACCAATGAGGCCTTATCACATCCCTCCCCAGCCCCATAAGTGAGATCTCTCTCCCTCCCTCTCCCCCCACCAAGAGATGGATCTTGCTATCGTGCTCAGCTTGGCCTCGAGTGATCCTCTCGTCTCAGACTCCCCGGTAGCTGAGACTGTAGATGTTTGCCACCACACTTGGCTTCACTGTTGGTTGAATTTTCATTTCCTTGAATATGAGTGAGCAGAAGCATCTTTGCTTTGCTTTGCCTTTTTTCTTTTTTTGATGACTAAGTGGTTTATATCAGTATTCAGGGTTGGTTTAACATTTAAATATCAATAGAAGTCACTATATTAAACTAAAAAAAAAACCCATACAATTATGTCAGTAAGTGCAGAAAGCATCTGATAAAGTCCTGCATCTGTTAAGAATTATAAAGTGTTATATCTTACCTTGCCTGCCAGATAACAAATTGGCTTGCTTGTTTCATAGGTGCTGTCAGACAACTTCTGGTGTTCAGATAAAGCATTGTATTACTCATAGCCCAGTACGCTGCAGGAGATTCGGGTTTGTATGGGTTCCCTTGTTTTTGAAATCTGGGGACGGAGGTGGACCAACATGGGTACTGTACACACAGTGGGTCTGCGTGACAGTGGAACTCTGAGTCTGGGAAAATCTCAGTCTTATAAAGGGGTTGAGGACATCTTTTCCTATGTTGAAAAGCCATAGTTTCTATTCCTTTTCTCTGAACTGTCTGTTCATACCAGTTTTTCTTGTCTTTTTATATTATAAACCATTTTTTGGTCTTTTTGTATTATAAACCATTGAAGACATCAAGTTAAATGTGGTAGATGATTCACCTGTGAGAGTTTTGCCCCTCAATCTCCACCTGTATGGCCAAGAATAAAACAATACATCAACCCATCTTAATAGGACAAGGCAGGAGACATTGGTGGTCCAGAGAGTTCAGTAATTTTTTTTGGAAAACAGAGACAGAAGGAGAAGTAGCAGCTGACCTACAGGGGGAGTAGGTTATGGTTGAAATGCGGGGGAGAATATTGATTTGATGCCTAAAGCTAGGCCCAGAATCCCTCCACGGAAGAGACGGATGCTAACGATGGGCGTGGAACTCTCCCAGGTTATGAGAGGACAAAGCAGAAAAGAGGAAAATAAAGAGAAAAACAAAGAGAAAACTAGGACCTCAGTCCCCAAGGAACAACTTTTGACTAAGAGAAGATCCAGAGGCAGGGGGAAAATGAGGGTAGAAAATTATCAAAGAAATTTTCCTACATAAGAAGCATAAAAATCTCCAAACTGAAAGAGCTCAACTAATGTAAGAGTGGGGAAACCCTCACTGAAGCAAATCATTATAAAATATTGTAATACTGTGGGTGAAGGGAAGAGTTGAAAAGTTTCCCAACATTAAAAACAAAAATAAAGAAATCAGACTGGGGATGCGGCTCAGTGGTAGAACACTTTCCCAGCATGCACAAAGCCCTGGGCTCCATCCCGAGTGTCTCAAAAGGGGAAGGGAGGAGGGGGAGGAGAAGGAGCAGGCAGAGCACAGTGATGGGGAGGAGGAGAGTAGTCATATACAGAGCAGCAGGGTTAAAAATGACATTAGTCATTTTAAATCTGGGTACTAGAAATAGTAGTTCAATGACTTGAAAATTCTGAAAAAATAAATTTTAGTCTAGACTTCTATATCCCATTAAACTATTAATCAAGTGTAAAAACAGCATACAGACATACAAGGACTAAATGCATTTGCTTCCATGTACCCTTTCTCAGGAATCTACCAAAAGATGTGAGGTACAGACATGAGGGAGTAAATCCATAACCAGAAGACATTTCCTAAGCTGGGTGTGGTGCTGCAAGCCTGTAATCCCAGCTCTCAGGAGGCTGAGGCAGGAGGACTGCTGAAATTCGAGGACAGCCTGGACTACATAGTGAGACACTGTCCCCAAATAATAAAAATTAAGAAAATTTAAAGATTTCCTGTCCAGGGCATAGGAAATCCCACCCAGGAGCAGGACATATGAAGGTTCAGTATGGAAGGCACACAACAGCCCTGGAAATAATCTCTTACAGCTAAACTCTTTAGCTAACAATATTACAGCTGAACTCTTTAGGAGAAACACAACACTACACACACACACACACACACACACACACACACACACACCCCAAAATAATGAACTAGCTGTTGTGTTTAGGTATCTGAAAAAATTACTGCTGTTGGCCTAATTTATTGGACATGTAGAAAAAATTAACAATAACTGCAAAGAAGATGAATGAAAATGGAAAACAACTGAGGCAATTATTAGCCTCAGAAAATACCAAAGGATGTGGAATAAATGAAACATGAATACAGCAAACATTAATATAAATACATCCATTTGGCTCTGTAGACAAAAATATTTTTAGTTATTGAAAGGTAAATATTTATTGATAACTTTTTAACTTAATTAATTAATTTTTGTTTTTTTGAGACCAGGTCTCACCATGTAGTTCAGATTGGCCTTGAATTCACTATGTAGTCCAGGCTGGCCTTGAACTCATAGCAATCCTCCTGCTTCAGCCTTCTGAGAGCTGAAATTATAGACATGTGCCACCATGCCAGTCTCTGACTGGACTGTTTTTAATAATGGTGGTAGGGAAGTAGGTTGTGTTTATAAGGAAAGGGAAGTAAACTGAGGCTCAAAGGATGATTCACAACTTTTATCTCCACAGAAAGGCTCCACATCTCATAGCTTAATCCAATAAATTTTATGTGTTTGTTCAACTTGAATGGTCCAGGTAGTCTGGCTTCCTGGCCAGTTGTCCTGTAAGGGGTATCTCACTATCGAGGATTTTCCTATTTTACCACTCAGCCATCTCCTGAGATCTTGAGATCCTTTAAATTTCTTCATTTTATTTTATTTTTTAATGTCTTCACTTTGAGCCAGGCATGGTGGCGCAGCCCTGTAATCACACCACTCCGGGAGACAGAGGCAGGATTGCAAATTCAACCCCAACTTGTGCAATCAGTGACTTAGTGAAACCTGGTCTCAAAAGAGAAAAAAATGGAGGAAAATGGGGATACAGCTCAGTATTAAGACCCTAGGTTCAATCCCTGATATGGGAGGAGGGGTGGGCACAGGGAAAGAAAAAGAAAAAAATGTTCTTCACTTTACAGTGAAGAAAGTTTAAATAATTGTATGGGAGGTTTTTATGAGCCAGGACTGAAAGTGGCATATATCATATTCAGTTGTCCAGAACTTGGTCTGAGCTGCAAGGATGTAGTCTATGTATTGGGAGCACAAAAACTAGTTTTCTACCAAACCACGCAAAAGGTAGTGGGTAGTATGAGGAAGAATGTTACAGGCATCTGTTCATTCAGGGAGCATTTATTGAGCAACTATTGCAGACCAAGCTTAGTTCTAGGTGCAGTAGCCATAATGAGAACAAAGACTTACCCAGTTCCCATAGAGTTTATATTTAACAGGGAGTAGCAGGTGTGAGTCCCATGGGGAAATGGAACATGGTCTTCTAGGCCAGGATGGCTAGAATAGAGTTAATGATTTTGCAGGAAGTAGTAAGGACTTTGGATTTGAACTTGAGACCGGTGGGACGCCATTAAAGGATGTTAACCAGGGAGTGATACTATCCGTTTTAGGTTTTTAAATTATTCCACTGGATTTGTTGTGGGAAATGGATTGGCACAGTAGAAAGAGGCAGAGAGACTGGAGACCACAGGCAGTGTGGAGATGCGGGTGGTCCGGCCTTGTTTGGAGTGGTAGCACTGAAGATGGAGAAATATGAGAAACATTTGAGAGGTAGACTAAGGGAAGTGGTATTGATTGGATGTGAGGGGTGAAGTGCAGGGAAGACCCCAGAATGATTCCTATTTGGCTTGTGTCTCATGGTGGGCGCTGAGAGATAGTCAGCAATAATTTGAGACACAAATTAGATAATTAATGTGAAAGCGCCTTAGGAAGGGTGAAGTCGCAGTGTGTTCCATTTTACAGATGGGAAAACTGAGGAACGAGATACCACCGAACCACCCTGTTAGGCGCCATCCCCGCCCCGTTCCACCGGTTTTGCCTGTGTCTGTGTTCTGGGTCCCAATAAAGTTATTGAAATTGACACCGGTTGCTAAGGAAGTGGGTCGCCGAGCCGGGTTGCCAAGGAAGTGAGCGGCCGCGGTCTCTCCCCATCCGGGGCAGCCGGGAATGGCTGAGCCTGGGGTTCGCCGCCGCCGCCCCCGCCGCCGCCGCCGCCGCCGCCGCCAGCTTTCGGCTCGGGCCGCAGGTGAGTCGGGAGGGCGCGGTGCCCGCCGGGCAGGGCTGACCCCTCTGGCCGCCTGGCACTTTTCCGGCGGCGGACACCAGTGGCGCTGACTGGCTTTGCTGCCCGCGAGCCCGAGCATCCTCTGCCCTGCCTCCGGGCATCCTCGGGCGGTCCTGGCATCATAATTTCGCCCCCCCTATGGGGGGCCGCAGTTCGACCCCCAGACATGGCCACCGGGGATCGCGGTACCCCTGAGGCTGGACGTGGTCAGGGGCCCAGCTTGGAAGAGACTGGGAGCGAACGTCGGCGCTGTCCGTGGTTCGCAGTGTGACCTTGGGCAAGTGTGTTTCCCTCGCTTGCCTCAGTTGCCCTGTTTGTTCAGTGGGTCCTAGCCTTTGCTGCTCTGGGTGATTAAGGTGATGAGCTGTGTGTGGTACCATGCGTGAAAGGGAGAAGGGAGAATTCCTCAGGAGTCCTGTTTGAAGTCTTGAGTGTCTGAGTTTGAGACTGCATCTTTGTTCCGCAACTGTGTGTCCTTGGGCAAGTTAATCTGAGCCTTTTTTTTTTTCCTTATCTGTAAAACGGAATAATGGACTACTGCAGGAATCCAGTGACACAGGGTCTGTCAAGTGGCCTGGCACATGGTAAGTGCTAGAGAAACTCCTTGGGGTGTTTACAGGATGGGCAAAGCTTCAGGAGGAGTTTAGATGTGTAGCATGTCTTTAGGACATATAGAGTTTAGATGTGTAGCATGCCAGCTCCTATGGGTATTTCTGCCAGTTGACATTCTCTTGTCTCTAGCTTTCCTTCTGTCTTCTGCTCAGAGAAAGGAGGTGACTTCTGAAAGTAGCCCTGGTGGGAGAAACCCTGAAACCATGTGCTTCTGGGTGGCTGGTCTTACTTTTTCGTTGTGCCTTGTTGATCATTCCAGAGGGAAAAGAGAATCTTTATGTCTTTTGGGATGTGCTTAAAGCAGTAGTAACTATTTACAAGTATATGACAAGTATATTTCAGGCCTGAGGTATCATTCATCGATAGAAGTGTTCACTATGCATGAGGCCCAAAATGGGTGGTGGTGGTGGAGAGCACATTTTAGGTACATTATCTCATTTAATCTTTCCATAGACTTTGTCAATTAGCTGGTGATGTCATCCCCATTTTCTAGATGAGGAAATTTAGTTTCAGGAAAGTGAATGGACTAGCTGGGCGTGGTGACTCACTCCCGTAATCCCAGCATTCAGGAGGATGAGCCAGGAGGATGGTGAATTCAAGGCCAGTCTGAGCTACATACTAAGACGCTGTCTTACAAAAGACAAAACAAAAATAAACCAGGCACATTGGCACATACCTGCAATCCTAGCACCAAGGGAGGTTGAGGCAGGAGGATGACAAGTTCAAGTCCTACTTGGGGAACTTGTCATTAAAAAAAAAAAAGGACCAAGAATGTAGCTTAGTGTAAGAGTATCCTTGGATTCAATCCCTAGTAACACAGGCACACACACACACACACACACACACACACACACACACACACACGAGTGAATTTGCCTGAGAATCTTTGTTTTTGTTTTTGTTTAAAACAGGGTCTTGCTATTTAGTACAGGCTGACCTTGAACTCACTATGTAGTCCATGCTGGCCTCATACTCAAAAGTGATCCTCCTGGCTCAGCCTCCTGAGTGCTGGGATTATAGGTGTGGGATACCACACCTAGCTTTGCCTGAAAATCTTATACCTATTATGTGATAGACATAATTTCGTTTTATTTATTTTTTTTGTTTTGTTTTGTTTTGTTTTTTGTCTTTTTGAGACAGGGTCTCGCTGTGCAGTTCAGGCTGGCCTGAGCTCACTTTGTAGCCCAGGCTGGTCTCGAACTTGCAAGTGATCCTCCTGCCTCAGCCTCCTGAGTGCTGGGATTACAGGCGTGCACCACCACGCCTGGCAATAGACATAATTCCCGAGTAAATGTTCCCAGGTAAATCCTATATTTCATCCCCCATTTGCTGATGCCTCTCATATCTGTTATGAGGCAACAAGTGTATTGTTACTCCTAACTGCTTTGGCTAGAAGCTTTTCTTCCAGTATCATGGAAACAAGGTCTTATGTAAAGCTGCACTTAAATAGATACCATCCAACCTGGGGCTCTCAAAACAGAATTGGAGCCGGGTGTGGTGGCACTTGCCTATAATCCCAGCACTCGGGAGGCTGAGGCAGGAGGATCACTTCGAGTTTGAGGTCAGCTTGGGCTACATAATGATTCCAAGGCCAGCCTCCTAAACTACATGTTAAGACCCTGTCGCAAAAAAAAAAAAAAAAAAAAAAAGAAAAAAAGAGTTGGAATATTTTGAGGGAGCTTCCCTGCCCCGTAGTCCCCTCATTTAAAAATGGGATGTAGGGTAGGTGGTACTGAAGGCCTTTCAGTGCTATTGTGCAATTGTAGTTAAAAGTTGCAGCTAACTGGGTGTGGTGGCACACATCTGTAATCCTAGCACTCAGGAGGCTGAGCCAGGAGGGTCACTTTGAGTTTGAGGTCAGCCTGGACTACAAAGTGAGTTTAAGACCAGATTGAACTGCGTAGGGAAACCCTGTCTCAAAAAACAAACAAACAAACAAAAAAACCCCAAAAGTTGCAGTCAGGCTGCAGGTTAAAGTTTTAGCCTGCCACTTCCAGGCTGTGTGCCGCTTAGCAGTTGTCTCCATTTTTGAGCTCCTTTGCCTCACATGTGAGGCAAATCTGTCACATGGGGTACTGTGGAGATTGACTTGAGCTTAATCCATGTAAATAGCCTGGCATGGTTGGTTAATGTGAGCTGCCATTGTTTGGGTTTAATATAGCACTGCACTATATATTCTACTGATGATTAGTGAATGAATAAAGTAGGTGGTGAGGATACCAGGTTTGTCAGTCTCACAAGTTCCTTGCAAGCTCGAAGCAGTAGTTATCATAGCATTCTGAGAATGCTGGTCATACTACAGGGCTGCTCCAGGATCTGCCATTCTCATGCCAAGATGAATTGCAAAGAAAAGTGACAGCTGATGGTAGAGGGCCAAGTTTGGTAGCTAGACACCCAGTTCAGTAGATGTTTACTAAATCTCTTCAGGCAGGAACATAGAGGATGTCTCATACCCATTAAGGAACACAGCAGTTATTTTGACATTATTTGACTTTTTTAAAAAAAAAATTGGATCAGAGCTTTCTGCATGCTAGGCAAGCACTCTACCACTGAGCTACATTCCCAGCTCTTTTTATTATATATTTTGAAATAGTGTCTCACTGAGTTGCCCAGGGTGGCCTTGAACTCTTGATCCTCCTGACTCAGCCTCCCCAGTAGCTGGGATTGCTGGGGTGCAACACCATGATCAGTGTGACTTTTTTTTTTGGTACTGGGAATCAAAGCCATGACCTTGCACTTACCAGGCAGGCACTGTGCTGCTGAGCTACATCCCCTGCCCTGATTGGACTTCTCTAAGTGAATTTATATGATGTATTTGCTCTGGTTGCAGAATAAAGCCACTCATTCAAATCTCTTGTGTCCCAAGACTTTTTATTTTTATTTTTTGCAGTGCTGAGGATTGAACCCAGGGCCTCACACTTGCTAGGTAAGTGCTCTACCACTCAACACTGAACTATTTCCCAGCCCCATATCCTGGGACTCCTGCTGGGTTAGAAACCTCAGGTTGTTCCCTGTCTTTTCATCCACTGTTTTTAGGTCTCTGAGGAAGAATATAGAGCTGTCTCTATGGTGCCTAATGGTTGACAAAAATGCTTAAATACACCTTATCAGTTGTCCTTCGAGGTGTATAAGGTGCAGATGAAGATCTGCATTATACAGCCAGGGAACCTGAGTAAAGGAAGTTGCTCTAAGGAGGGGCCCACTTAACAGTGCAGTTAGGTCTGTTGACTCAGTTTAGTGCTGTCCTCGGCTGGCTTCACTTGCTTAGCATTTGCTAAGCACTTGGTGTTTGTCAGCCCTGTTGCAGCCTGGTATGTGATTATACAGAGGCAGGTGAGAACCTTGCTCTCATGCAGCTTATATTCAAGTGGCAACAAGCAGAAAAATAAACCAATGGATGAGTTTGAATAGGAATAAATGCTGTGAAAGCAATAGAGCATGATGGTTCATTGCTGCTCAGGGCACTGTGCGTACTGCTACTTTAACTGGGAGGTCAAAGAAAGCCTCTTTAAGCTGTGATATTTTTGCTGGAATTTGCTCCTAGGGAGGGGCCAGCTATTTGAAGATGTGCCAGAAGGAACAGCAGGGCTAAGGAACAAGGCTGGTAAATCTCAGGAGTCACAAGAAGGATTGAGTGACGGGAGATAAGTCACGACAGTGGGGATGTTTGGTCGTACAGGGCCTTGTAGGCTGGAGTGAGGAGTTGGGCTTTTATTCTAAAAGCAGTAAGGAACCACTGAAGGGTTCTGAGAAGGGGAGTGACATGACCTAGTTTGTTTTTTTAATCACTAGATAGCGATTCCTCAAAAAAGTAAAACTAGATATTTCATTTGACTCAGCTATTACCCTTCTAGGTATGTCCCTAGAAAAGTTAAAGCCATCATATTACAGTGAAACATGCATACCCATGTTTATATCAGCACAACTTATAATAGCTAAATCTCAGAAGTAGCCTATGTGTCCATCAGCAGATGAATGGATAAAGAAAATGTGGTATTTATTCATAATGGAGTACTACTCTGCAGTAAAGAAGGATAAGTTTGAGTAATTTGTAAGAAAATGGATGCACCTTGAGTCCATAGTTTTAAGTGAAATAAATCAAGATACATACCTATACAGTATATTGCTAGCTTCTCTCATATAAGAAACACAAAGTATGAATAAAAGAGCAAAAGAAAAGACCATGGGAAATAGGGATAGATCTTGTGCAAATGGGAAGGAGACCAAGAAAAAAGGGGAAGGAAATAAAATTAAGATATGTTATATACATGTACCTACTCTCTGCAGTGACTCTCTGCAAGTCATTAGGTACTACAAATATACTAATAACAAAACTCACTCTAGGCCTGGGGCTGTGGCTCAGTGTTTAAGTGCTTCCCTAGCCTGTGCAAGTGTTCTATCCCCAGCTCTGGGGGGAAAACATCACCTGCCTTTTATATGGTTAGTGAATTTTATTTTATTTTACTTATGTATTTTTTGTTTGTTTGTTTTTTTCAGACAGGGTCTCATCATGTAGTCCAGGCTGGCCCCGAATTCATGTTGATCTTCCTGCCTCAGCCTCCCAAGTGCTAGGGTTGTAGGTTTGTGCCACCATACCCAGCAGGCCAGTGAATTTTAGAGGACAGAAGAGAGGTAGCCAGTAGACTAGTTGGGAATTAGGTGAATGATGGTGGCCTTCTAAGATGGTAACAGAGGACGGATGGGGAGGTGTTTTGGAGTTAGAACCATCAGGTTGGGGGCGGTGAGAGGAATTAGGATGATTCCTGGGTTTTTGGCCTGAGCAGTTTGATTTTGGAAGTGCCATCTGCCTCAGATGATGAGAGGATGTTTGGGTGAGAGGCCCTGCGAGGAAGAATTAGCTCTGAACTCAGAGGAGAGGTGCAGGTGTAAGTACCATGCCACAGAGTCCATAGGGAGGAAATCCTCCTTCTGCCAAAGAAGATGGCCAGGTAGGTCTGACCGGAGCCCCTACCTTGGACATCCGGAAGTCTTGCCTTTCTTGGTAGGCCTCCTTGCCAGCATGGAGCGGTGGATGTGGGCTTTGCCAGGGCAGTGCCCATCTGTCTCATGCTGTTGGCATTGCTGTCCTTGGCTGAGGGAGGCTGGCAGGAGGCCGGCCAGCTCCAGGAGAGGGAGTAGAGTCACTGGCAAAGCTCACTCCCCGGTGCCTCAAATGGCCACACTCGCCCTGCCAAAGTGCTGTGTGCTGGCCATCGCAAGGCGGTTCTAAAGTTTCAGAGCTTTTGACTTAGGAATCCCTTGAGTTTTTGTGTTCTGACAGAATTCCTAGAGGATCCTTGAATGGAGTGTATCTTCTGAGCAAGGTATACAGACCTCATTTTCAGATACTCCAATTATTATACTTGTATATTTAGAATTGCAGTGTTGTAAATTCAACACTGTGAATAATGAAACTGATAATCTTGCACTACCACTTTAATAGCTTTTCTTGAAGCTTAGAATATTCTTTTCTGTGCAGTGTCACTTATTAATTTTCAGTCATTAATGAGATGTAGAGAAGTCATTATTGATTGTCAGTAATATTAAGCCCTTACTAGTTGCTGGATTAGGCAGATCTTTGTGGCTCAAAGTGTATTCTGTGTGACTGAGGTACCCATGCCTCTGGGATCTTGTTCAGAATGCAGAATCTAGGCCTAGATCTAGAAAGCTAGGATCTACATTTTACCAAGATCCTCAGGTGCTCACCTGTGCAGGGTAGAGTTTGAGATGCACTCAGCTAGGTGAACAGAAGCAAAACTAGGGCTTCCTAGTGATCATGACCATCCAGGTCATAGTGGTAGTTAACATTTCCTGAGGCAAGCACTGTTGTAAGCACTGCATGCGTGGGTCTCATTCAGTCCTCCCAGCAACTATTTGTCATAGGTACTGTTCCTCCCACGGAGCCCCTAAGTCAGGGAGCTCTCCCATGGCTGCTAGCTCCAGGTCTGTTGTGCTCTCTACCTCTCACTTCTCCATTCATATATATGTATATAGTGTGTGGGTGTGTGGGTGTGTGGGGTGTTCGGGATGGAACCCAGAGCTCCGTGCGTATTAAATGAGCAGCACTCGCAGCTTCTATCTGCTTTTCAGGTGGGCAGTGACCACATTCCTGATCTTGTAGCTTTGGTTTTGTTTTTTTGAGACTGTGTCTTACTATATCATTAAGGCTAGCCTTGGACTCACTGTGTAGCCTAAGGTGGCCTGGAACTTGCAGTGATCCTCTTGCTTCAGCTTCCTGAGAGCTGGGATTACAGGTATGCACCACCACACCTGGCTAGGGTAACTAATTTAAAATGCTGATTAAAAAAAAGTGACTTCAAAGAATATCTGAGGAAATCAAGGGGAAAACCCTCGAGCTATTTTAGTGTAAAGATGGGTGGCAGTGGTTGAATAATGAGGCCCCTAAGAGATTCCCAGCTTGGTAAAGTGTGCTTTGTCTCACTTCATGGTGATCTAACTCCAGGCCCCAAGTAGCTGAAGCACGTAGGAACGTTGAGCTTTTGTTCTGAGTCACTTAGCCTGCTGTTTCTTGATTCTGGTGATTATATCTACACCTGTTGCAAAGAGGGTGGCTGAAGTCCTAGAATGCCTGCTGACTAATTGTAAAAGATTCAGTCTTGCTGTGCCTGAGTTTTCTCTTTGCCCTATGGGCTCATTATTTTCCTTTCAACATCTATTTCCCCAGAGCAGTAGAACTTGGCCAAAGCCTATGGCATCACAGGAAATTCTGGCTTGAAAAGGCAGTGGGTCCTGGGCTGAGGATTCTAGTAATAATCCTGCCACTTGCTGTGTGGCTTGGGGCAGGTAGCTCAACCTCTTTGGACCTCAGCATCTGTCTGTCTATCTGTCTCTCTTTCTCTTTCTCTTTCTCTTTCTCTCTCTCTCTCTTTCTCTCTCTCTCTCTCTCTCTCTCTCTCTCTCTCTCCCTCTCACGCACACGCACACGCACACGCACACATACACACACACTCATCATGGGAAAGTTCTTTCCAAGACCCTTCCAGTTCTGCCTGAAAGACTGAGCTGTGAGTCTGGTGACATCTTCTCCCCTAGTGACCTCATGCTGGATTTACTCCCAGACCTTCTGGGTGGAGTGCTCAGAGCTCGCTTCTTGGCAGTCAGAGAGCATTACAATCAGCTCATCTTATCAGCATCACACATCTGCACTGCAGCTTGAGATGTTCGTGTTTAAGGCTCAGTTAATCATGGTGACACATTGTGTCTCCTCACTTTGTCACACTGATTGCGGACATTGAGCAGGCAGATCTATCTTTAGCATGCTGACTTATTTAAATCATAATTCGCATTAGAAAGTGAACCAGTGGTAATGGGAATGGGTGCGGTTTTATTTTTAAAGTTTTGGCAAGATATTTGCAGCTCTTGCATTTTCTCATACTTGAACATAGTGTGTAAATGGAAATGGGCCCAAGTGAAATAGAGATTGTCGGAGATAATTGGGATTTGGCATTAACACACTGTTACCCATCCTGGGTCCTTCATGGTACTTTCAGCAGTGCTTGCAGGGTTTGCTTGGACTTTGGTGCGTGGTAGAAATTAAATAGAAACTAAAAGCTCATAGCATGATCTTCAGCACCTCCGTGGATTGCAGTAATCATTACCTCATAACACATTTCAAGAACCTAAGCAAAAAAAATCTAGCTGGTAAGTCATAAAAGATTCCATCCAGTAAGATAAAATGTCAGCTCAAGTTACTTAACCACAAGAAGATAGTCCTTGGTGGAAATAGTTACTACTTTTGCAAGACCTGCAATAAAGAGTTGGACTCTAGCATAAGAAATACATAGTGCTCTATATATTTTCCTTTCTTCTTCAGTTGTTAGCCTTTTTTTAAATGGCATTTTTCCCCAGTTATAAATTATTATTTATAATAATTTTATCGGACGTGGTCTCTGAACTCTTGGAGCTTATTGACTGAATTAAGGATGATGTGCTCTCCCTGCTCTAGTCATAACAGCTTCTTTCCTGCTTCCTAAATAGTCTAGCACCTTATGCCCCCCGAGAGTTTCATGGTTTGTTCTTTTTTTTTTTTTTTCCCCGGTACCGAGAATCGAACTCACAACCTTGCACTTGCCGGGCAGGCATTGTGCCACTGAGCTAAATCCCCAGGCCCTATAATAATTTTATATATTATTATTTCCAATGAGGAAAATCCTGAAAAGATTAAAACAAGTAAGATTCACCCTAACTCTTACCTAAATTCACCCTAAATCTAGAAATAGCAACTGTTAACATTTTAGTGCCCAGATACAAGTGTATTCCTAAATATATTTTATTTCATAGGTATGCAGTTCTTACCTATGTCCTGTGTTACTTTATTTATCACTATGTTACTTTATTTGTTACTATGTCCTATTTACTTTATTTATTTATTTTTATTTTTTAAAAGGAGACCCAGAACCTTAAGATTAAGAAAATTAAAATTATTTTGAGATCTCCTTGGGGCTGGGGATTTAGCTCAATGGCACAGTGCCTGCCTGGCAAGCACAAGATCATGAGTTCGATTCCCGGTACCAGAAAAAAAAAAAAAAAATCTCCTTCACAGATTAATCATAGATGGGTGCTGCTGTAGAGGAGGAAAGAAAATGTGCAACTGGCAATTTTATTTTTAGTTATTGCACTGCTGGGAATCAAAGCCAGGCCCTTGTGGGTACTAGGCAATTACTCTACCACTGAGCTACTCCCCAGCCCCTCCAATATTTAAATACTATAAATAATGCTACAGAGAACATCTTTTTTTTTTTTTTTTTTGGTTTTTTCTCCGGTACCAGGAACCGAACTCACGACCTTGCACTTGCCAGGCAGGTGCTTTTGCCGCTGAGCTAAATCCCCAGCCCCTACAGAGAACATCTTAAGGATGGTTGTCTTAGTGTAATGACAAAGGTACATTTCTGAGGATTTCTTTAAGTTAGATCCTTCCATCATTAAATGATTCACCATGGGCCCCCTCCTCCCCTGCCCGGCCCTGTCAGCCTATTTCTTCACATTTATTAAGCTCCCTTCTCACCAAGAGAGGCCAAGTACCAGGCCTTCCGTGGGCTACAGTCTTTAACTAGAATTTAGTAACATTGTTGCATATGCTTATGTTTTTTTCACAATTACCTTCCATTTGCTGGTTATACTGATTTCCTATAGTGATGTAATTTTGTTTTAAAATAAATTTATGTTAAAGTGGATTTTGTTTATTTGTTTATTTTGTTTTTGAGACAGTGTTTTGCTTTGTATTCTTCCACATTGTCCTTGAACTCACTATGTACCCCTGGCTGGCCTCAAACTTGTGGCAGTCCTCCTGCCTCAGCCTCCTGAGTGCTTGGATTTGAAAGAAGGTAGATGTTAAGAGAAACCTGCAGTAAAGATTGGCACCAGTCATGAATGGGCTGTGGAAAGACAGTGGGATTCCTGGCACTTAGAACATGCTGCACGTGTGGAAACGGCTGTCCGCTTGTCCATTTTGGAGCCCGCTAGAGCGTTCTGGCTTGCTTTGCAGCTTATTAGCTCCAGGGGCCATGCTGCTTGCCTAAGTCTCAGATTTTCTCCTGTCAGTTTGGTCAGAGCAGAAAACACCTCTCTTGAGCCAGATCCTTGATGCTTGTCCCTGCACAGCCCCAACGAGCAGGTTATTAGTGCTGTTCTCATCTTACAGAGGGGGAAGGCAACCCAGAAGGGAGGAGTTGGTTCAGAGTCCCAGAACTAGAGGCAGTAGGACTGGGTTTCACTTGCAGGTGTGTCTGAATTTCTTTTTGCAATTTGGGCCACCTCATCCTTTTATTTATTTTTTTTGTTATATTTTATTTCTGAGATAGGGTCTCATTGTGTAGTTCAGGTTGACCTCAACTTTGCAATCCTCCTGCCTCAGCCTCCAAGTACTGGGATTACAGGTGTGCATCGCATGTCCAGGTCCACCTCTTTCTTTTCAATATGTGTTTTGCTTTTTGTCTCTACCCAGCTGAATGGCAGTCTGATGAAAATGAACAGCCTCTAAGCACAGTCAGTGTTACTGTAGCATATTCACAATAGCCTCAAGGTAGAATCGCACTAGATGGAGGAATGAAACAGAGTAAATACAAGGTGAGCCAGGTGTGGTGGCACAAGCTATAATCCCATCATGGAAGCTGAGGCAGGAGGTTTGAGAGCTCAAGGCTCGGTGGGCAACATAGCGAGGGCTACCTCCCATGTTTCAACAAAAGAAAAGAAAATGTGGTGTATACATTCAATGGGTTATTACTCGGCCTTTAAAAGAAGGAAATCCTGTCACATACGACAACATGGATGAACCTTGAGGACATTATGCTGAGTGAAATAAGCCAGTCACAAAAAGGCAATCACTGTGTCATTCCCCTTACTAAGACATCCAGAGTAATGAAAATCATGGAAACAGAATGAGCAGGGCTACAGGGAGGGGAAAATGTTGAAGTGTTTGACAGGTATACAGTTTTGGGTCTCGGTAAATTGCTCAGGCTGGCCTTGAACTTACAGTCCCACCCCAGCTTTCCAAGTTGCTAGGACTGCAGCCTGCTATCACTCCTGGCCTCAATGTAAATATAATTAACATTACCCAACTATGGTATACACTTAAAAATCATTAAATGGATAGCCTGCTGTGGTTGTGCATGCCTATAGTTCTGCTGAGGAGGGAAGCTGAGAGAGGAGGATCACTTGAGCCCAAGAGTTTGGGGCCAGCTTTGCCATTATAGCAAGACCCTATCTCAGAGCACCAATGACAGACACATAAAATTTATCCTTTTAATTGTTTTTGATGTTGTTTAAGGTAGAGACTTCTTGCTTGTTGACCTGACTAGTTTGAACTCCCTGGCTCAAGCAATCCATCTACTGCAGTCTGCTGATGCTGGGACAACAGGCATGTGCCGCTTTTGTGGAGTTTTTATTGGTTGTTGTTTGTTTATGGCACTAGGGTTTGAACCCAGGACCTTTGCCCCAAGCTACATCCCAGCCTTTTTAATTTTTATTTTGAGATAGGGGTCATCAACATATTTCCACTGGCTTGAACCACCAGAGGTACATGCATGACTGTCCCACTGGACAGCTTCTACCACCTGATGGGACTGTCCCATGCTGCCTGATAGGACCGTCATGCACGTACCACTGGTGGCTCAGAGCTGCCTGCAGTGAGACATATGAATTATGACCCTGTTATGAGCAGGCTGGGCTCAAATTTTCAACCCTCCTGCCTCAGCCTCTTAGAGTGCTGGGACTATACGAGTGTGTATACCATCATGCCCTTTGGTTTGTTTTATGTTTACCATAATTTAAAAATATTTTTAAAATGAAAAGCCATTGGCCAGAGGGTGATTTTCTCCCCATTATGGAAAATCTCAAGCATATAAAAAAGTGAAGTAGTGTAATGAACTGTGAACCTATTACCCTACTCTGCAGTTATCAGCTCATTTCAATCCTCGTTCTCCTGTAACCTGCCCTTGCACTCCACCCCCATTATTATTTATTTATTTTTTTTGGTACCGGGAATCAAACTCAGGACCTTGCACTTGCCACGTAGGTGCTTGTGCCGCTGAGCTATGTCTCCCAGGCCTACCCACCCCCATTATTTTGAAACAGGTTGAAGACAGTATATAACTTTATCTGAAGCTATTATTTGTCTCTAAAAGATAAGAAACTTCTTTTAAAAATAAAACTTAAAAAATAATAATTCCTTCATATCCAGTATTCAAATGTCCTTGATTGTGCTGTATGTTATAAAATAGTTGGTTTTTTGAATCAGGATCCAAAAAAGGCCTCCACACAAGGGCCATGTATTGCATTTGATTTGAGCCCCTTGAGTGGAGGTGGATGTTTTTACCAGACAGATTTCACTTTTCTCCAAGGACTGGGGTCAGCATGTGAGTTGGGAAGTTGCTGGCAGGAAGCTCTTTCAGCTTAGCAGCTCAGGGGGTGTTCAGACATGGCTCTGAGTGTGAGGGTCAAGTAGGGCATGGGGCCCACTCTTAGTAGAAGGACAGATTTTGCAACCTGGAGAAGGCCAGTTGGAATTCTATCAAAAAGGAATGTGCATAGCATTTTCACCTTGAGAGGACCTGCCAGTTACTCTCACATGTCCGCAGGACGTGTGGCCGGCACAGTCCCTGTGTCCAGCATAGTCCCTGCAGTGTTGTTTGTTGTAGCAAAAGACCAGAAATAATCTGAAGGCTCTTCAATAGGGCACAGATAAAATACTTTGTAAGCAACCATATCATGGCATACAGTGAGCTATTTTTTTTTTGTTTGTTTGTTTTTTTTCAGGTACCAGGAACCGAACTCACGACCTTGCGCTTGCCAGGCAGGCGCTTTGCCGCTGAGCTAAATCCCCAGCCCCAGTGAGCTATTTTTAAAAGATCTATGTAACAAGAATTAGACTAGTGTATATAGTGTACTTCTACCTACAGTTTTTTTTTGTAGCAGGGGAACAATGTAGATACATTAACGTTTGCATGTGCTTCAGGTATCTCCCTTAGGGGCAGGAGGAAGATTTGCTTGTTTACTGTGTACTACCATGTACAGCTTAAATTCTTTTCACTTGTGCATGTATCAATACATGTATGGTCATGTATACTGTATGTGCATTCTTAAAATACATGAATTTAGCAAGGTGTGGTGGCAGATACCTATAACCCCAGCATCCTAGCACATAGAAGACTGAGGCAGGAGGATTGCTGAGAGTTCGAGATCAGCCAGGGCTACATAGTGAAATCAAAGCTAGCCTGGACTACATAGTGAGACCCTGTCTCAAAAACATGTAAATAAGTTAATAAAATATATGGATTTTTAAATAGGTCTGGTTTTCAATCTTGAATCTTCCCCTTAATTGCTGTGTGTCCTCAGCAAACTAATTTCTCTGAGCTTCCAATTCTTATTTTTAAAATGAAGCCAATACCTGCCTTCCTCATAAGGTGATTTTGTGGATTTAAAAGCTCTTGATATACTGTGTTGTAACTATTTAATACAATAAAATCCTAGACCCACATCAATTCTGAGTAGGTCATCTGTGGACCTGAATATATTTTTATGACTGTATTTTATGAACATTTCACAATTGAATACAAAAAGTTTTTATACTTTTCTCCACCAGGAGAAGTGATTTTTCTGTTTGCCTGGTTGTGTCATTAATGGCAAAGGGTGCTTGGTGCCAGTTTGGATTCAGGGCAGGCATTCACTGTTTATCTCTCTTGTCTGACCTGTGCAGGCTTCTTTCTGAAAACTAGCTTGTCTTAGGATACCTAAACCAAAATTAAGGTGCTAGACTTTTTCCCCTCAAGAAAAAATAGTTTTATTGCTTCCTTTCACCTTAACCATAAAAACAAAATTCATACACTTACCAAAAAGTCCAAAGAAAGCAAAACAAACAAATAAGCAAAAACCCCATGAAACACTTGCGGGCCCACCAGCCAGAGATCAGTGTTGCTTGCATCTTCTGAATGTTACACATCTTGTACTAGGCTAAGCATTTAACATTTATTAGGTGATTTAATCCTTAGAACAGTTCTTTCAGGTAGGTGTTATTTACTGTGTTTTACAGAAGAAGAAACTGACTTACTAGCTTTCTCAAGATTTTGTAGCTAGATCTGTTTCTTTTGTCTAAGGGTGCTAGGATTGAACCCAGGGCCTCATGCATGTAAGGTGAGTGCTCTACCATTGAGCTGTACTGCAGCTCAAACCCAGACCTAAAGCTCATGCTTTTTAGCCACGACTTTACACTCTGTCTCTCCATCTCTCTGCACATGTACATGCACATGCATGGGTTGAATTATAGTAGTTGTTTAGTAGCCTGTTCTTTTCATTTCTATACTTAAATACTGTCTAGAGGTTTATACCATTTTTTTTTATGCCTAGAGGTGTCATTCACCTTTTTTGGGTAGGATCTCACTATGTAGCCTAACCTGGTCTCAAAATTGCAATCCTCCTGTCTCAGCCTCCTGAGTGCTAGGATTACAGGCTGCCCAGCTATGTCATTCCTAATGACAGTATAGTGTCCATTGTATAGATGTGCTATAATCTAACCAATCTCTTTATTGGTGAGTACTTTAGTAGTTAGAGATGGTGCTGTTACATTTTTTTTTACTTATTTATTTATTTTTTGTCTTTTTGAGACAGAGTTTCACCATGCAGTTCAGGCTGCCTTTGAACTCACTTTGTAGCCTAGGCTGGCCTCGAACTTGCAGCGATCCTCCTGCTTCAGCCTCCCGAGTGCTGGGATTATAGGCTGTTGCCACCACCCCCAGCAATTGGCGCTGTTATAAACAAACATGAATGTACATCTTTGTACAAATGTTCAGGTGTTCAATTATGTCCTTAAAATAATCCCAAGACATGGAATTACTGCTTTAAGAGGTTGTTTATATTTAGAGGGTTTTTTTCTTTTTCTTTTTTTTTTTGTGGTACTGGAAAGACCTTCATGTGCTAGGCAAAAGTTCTACATTGAACCATGTCCCTGGCCCTGTTTTGAATTTTTGTTTAGAGACAAGATCTAGCTAAAGGGCTGGGGATTTAGCTCAGCAGCAAAAGCGCCTGCCTGGCAAGCGCAAGGTTGTGAGTTCGGTTCCTGGTACCAGAGAAAAACCAAAAAAAAAAAAAAAAAAAAAAAAAAAGATCTAGCTAAATTGCCCATGCTAGTCTTAAAACTTTGACCCTCTTACCTCAGCCCACCAAGTAGCTAGTATTACAGGACTCATCAGTGTGCCTAGTAGAGTTTTGGCCCTTAAGTAAATGGTGCCCATTTGGGATGTCTTGGTTTTTATGTACTTTGTAAGGGTTGTTTTGAATCTTACTAGTTCACATAGTTGGCTTACAAGAAAGATGATTCTGTGTGTATAAATAGTGCTTGTAATAAAAATATATTTTACCAGTCTCATTTTGGCATCTTTATTGTGAGCGCCTTTAAGAGATGAGGCCATATGACTTGCTACGTTGACATTAAAAAGTTCAAAATTCTGCCACATGTGAGGTGCACACCCGTATTCCCAGCTACTTGGGAGTCCAAGGCAGAAGAATTCAAGTTTGAGGTCAGCATAGTGAAAATCTGTCTCAAAATAAAGATAAAAGGGCAGGGGATACAGCTCAATAGTAGAGACTTGCTGAGAATGTGTGAAACTCTGGACTCAGTCCTCAGCACTGGATAAGTAAGTAAATGAATGAATGAAAATTTATTGCCTCATAGAAGCTTCAAGAAGAAGCTTCTCGGGGGCTGGGGATTTAGCTCAGTGGCACAGCGCCTGCCTGGGAAGTGCAAGGTCGTGAGTTCGATTCCCGATACTGGGGGAAAAAAAAAAAAAAGAAGCTTCTCCATTAATTTGGCACAAGTAGTTTTATTCCTAGGACTCCTCATTCATCAATTAAAATGTTCCTATTACTTTATATTAATGGTGATCAGTAAAAATGGGTAGATGTAATGGGAAAAAATGAACTTTGACACCTAGTTATTCATTTACTTAATTTCACAATGTTTTTTCTTGTCTTTCTCCCCCTAGTTTTATTTTTCAGACAAAGGAATTCATTCACGGGCTGGGGGTTTAGTTCAGTGGCACAGCGCCTGCCTGGCAAGCGCAACATTGTGAGTTCGGTTCCCAGTACCAGAAAAAAACCAAAAACCAAAAAAAAAAAAAAAAAAAAACCAAGTAATTCACTCACATGATTCAAATTGTAAGAGGTACATAGTGAAAAGTCTTTCTACTACCCTTAGCCCTCAGCCAAACACCTCTTTTAGGGAAAACCAGTCTTTTTAGCTGATCACTATTGTTGTTATCTGTTTTTTGCATAACCCTCCAAAAAATAGGATTTTTGCACATATAAGGAAATATAGAATTGTTCCATTAACATAAATACCATGTTTTTAAAAAACTTCTGCAGGGCAGTGATGTTACTTTTCAGCCACAGATGGTTTGGAAAAGTGTATCATTCCCATTGTTGATAACTGGTCATTGTAGGAACCAGAGAGCCAGAATTGAATTTGAAGACCTAATGTAGCTCAAGAATTGCCAAGGGGAATCCTGGTCCTTCAAAAGCAATTAGAAACAATTGTGAAAGAGACTAATGTTGATAGTGATGTGATGGATACAGAATAAAAACAGCTGCTTCCCCTGAGAGGAGCTTGCTCAGGGAGTTGGTTTAGGCTGGCTAATAGGGAGCTGCTTTTATCTTCTTGCTGGAGTGTTGCAGTGCTTTTCTGATGGCTCCTGTGATTTGTGGCCCAGGCTTCATTTCACATACTCTGAGTCCTTGAACTCTGGGCCAGGCAGTTGGCAGGTGTTTGCTTGGTCTGATCTTTGAGGATGCTGCTGCTGTGTAGGAATGCATTATTATAGATGCATTAGTATGCGTTTTGTGTGCCTGCAGAGTGCTCCTTCTTGCAGACCTACTCCTGGGGAATTGCCAGACCTTTATTTTTCTCCCCATTTGAAGATACCACATGCTTGTTGAAGAGAATTTGGAAAATACACAAAATAGTGAAAAAGTAGGGGAAATTACTTATCCTCCCATCACCTAAAGTGGACCACTGCTGTTTTAATGTGTCTTATTTTTTATATAATTGTGATTAAATGCAATCATTCAGTTTTATAAACTGCTCTATTTATAAGCATTTTCTATGTCATCCCAGAGCCTTGGTGAATGCCATCTTAAAAGATGGAATAACATGGCAGGTCTTTCTTAGTCAAATCATGTGTACGTGAACTTGTTCCTAGACAGAGATGCCTACAGGAGCCAGGCAGTACATATAATGAACGAAGCATGCTGGGTGTGAAACGGGGGGGCGGGCACTGGTGGGCCCAGGCCCACCAGAAGGATGCTGTTGCTCGGCTCTCGTTGCCATTTGAATTGCAGGTCAGGGACTTCCAGGAATTCCCATTCTTCCAGAGTAAAAAAATCTTTTTTTTTTTTTTTTTAATGTGAAGCTGGTTGTTGTAATAATTTAGGAAACAGCTGGAATTGGTAGCTGTTAATATTTTCTATTTGCTTCAAAGCCTCATTTCCCCCTTTTTTAAGAAAAATGATAAAGTATCACTGATAAAGTTGAAATACCCTATTTTACATACTTCTCACTGCCCAGATTGGCAGTCACTATTATCAACTGTGTCTTTCTCTCTAATTTTTTATACTTATACATACGTAAACATAAATCCATGAATACTGTATTGTTTTACAAATTTCTAATAAAAATTGTCACGCTATGGCTTGCTTTTTTACTCAGCCTTATTTGTGTGTGTGTGTGTGTGTGTGTGTGTGTGTGTGTGTGTGTAAATAAAACTCTTAATTTGAGGGTTGGCAAACTTTGTTTCTGTTAGGGCCAGGTAATGAGTATTTTAGATTCTGTGGGCCATACTATCTCTGTTGTAGCCACTCAACTCTGCCATTTTAATGTTGTGCAGCCATTGATAATGTGTAAACAAAGGAATTTATAGCTGTGTCCCAATAAAATCTTATCTGCAAAAAACAGACTGTGGACCAGATTTGGCTGGTGGGCTATACTAGGCTGACCCCTGGTTTAATTTATTCCTTTTTCACTACAGAATAGTATACTGTATTGTCTGCAATATGAATATTTTGCTTTATCATTTCTCTCTAGATATACATTTCTTTGTATAAATGTGCCAGAGTTTTTACTAGAACATGACTATACAGAAGTTTGAGTTGCTGAGGGCTTTGCTGTGGTTCAGTGGTTGTTTTTGGTGCTGGACATTGAACCCAGGGCCTTGCTTATGCTAAGCCAGCATCCTATCACTATGCTTCTTCCCCAAAGCCCTATTTTTTTTTATTTTTTTATTATTTATTTATTTATTTATCTTTATTTTTGTGTGTGTGTGTTTTTGAGACAGGGTCTCTCTATGCAGTTCTCGCCTTGAGCTCACTTTGTAGCCCAGGCTGGTCTCGAACTCACAAGGATCCTCCTGCCTCAGCGTCCTTTCTGCCTCAGCCTCCCGAGTGCTGGGGTTACAGGCATGCGCCACCATGCCCACCCTATTGTTTTCTAAAACACCAAGTAGACCCATAAAAAGTTTCAAGTACAGGGCTGGGGTGGAGCTCAGAGATAAAAGTGCTGCCTTGCATGTATAAAGCCCTGGATTTGATCACCACCACTAAAAATGAACCTTTCAGGTAGAATATGATGCGTCTGTGACCTTTGCCTTAGAATCTCCTTAGGAAACCCAGTTACTGAGAACCCAGTCTACACCTGGTTCTAAACTCTGAGCAGGTGCTCCAAGATGGCAAGCAGGGGAAGCTGCACAAATCCAAGCACAACAGAGGTGAAGAGTGGTGGGAAGAGTGTGGCTGCCGTGAGAAAGGTGTAGCTGATTTTCTCAGTGACAAAAGACATGAAGGAAAAACTCCCTTTTTCACTAGTAAGAGCCTCTCAGACAGTGGGTGTTAACAGTGAGTGACAAATTCTAGCAGAAAAGATATTCAGGAAACAGGTGCTGAGCTGCTGACCTGTGGTTCTTTCTTTCCTGGCAAGGCAGTGAGTACCTTTAAAGATTTATCACTCAGTAATTAGACCCACTAGAAGACAAGAAGTAATAAAGAGTATCAGGGCATCCTTCCAAGAAAACCCTCTCCTTTGAGGAGGACCCAGAACAAGATTTTGAGCCCTGGTGGCAGGAAATTAAATTAGTCCATCTTCCTGAGATAATTCGTCAATAATATATGACATGTGTTCTGTCTAGCTGGATGAATTCAGAAAAGAAATGTGCCCTGTGTTCAGAGTTAAGAGATTTGATTAAGAGGACTCATGCTTTAGAAATTCATTCCTTTGTAAGATTTTTAAGATTCATGTAGGTCATTATCATTCCACTGTTTTTTATCATTTTGGAGAGCTGAAAATGTATACAGAGCTATAACTTAGCTGCTGAGCCTCAAGGTCAACTTGCTGCAGGCTTTTTGATACAAACAGGCTTGGGACCATATTGTTTTGCTAGGAAAAAGTCACAGCTTTGCCTTTTTAGAGCAGGATAACGTACAGGAGTCAGTCCTCTTCCTGGCTTTACAAGAATCTTGTCTGACTCCCCATTCATCACATCTGAGGCTCTACCAGAGGAAGCTCTAGGGGCTGGGATTTTCACTTTGCACCCAGCCCAGCTAGGCCTGTTGGAATGGAACAGAGGAAGACAGGCCTAAGAATTGGACTCAGTCATAGCTTTCAGGGCCATTCCCTAGAAGTGCAAAGGAGCTACCTTAAACTGGCCATTCTAATGTCTGGTACTTTCTTCCTATCTGGCAAAACTCTAATAACATTTGAGGATGATGAATGAATGGAAGGACTACCTTGTGTTTAGTTTTCTTTAAATGGCTTGCAGTTTGGTTTTACAAGGTGTTTAGATGTCAATTTAATCCATTTTTATTTTTGGAATGATGACAATAGAAAATGTTATTCTAGTGATGTTTACCTTTTTTTTTTTTTTTGGACAGGGTCTCACTATGTAGTTCAGGTGGCCTTGAACTCTGTATCTCAGGCTGACCTTGAACTCGTGGCAATCCTCCTGCCTCAGCTTCCTGAGTGCTGGAATTATAGGCATGAGCAACCATGCCTGGCTCTCTAGTGATGTTTAATGGGTAAAATTAGGGCTCACCTGTGTAACCTCTGGGGCGAAATGACCTTGGCAGGGATTCTGGATGAATCCTGTTTTTTTTTTTTGCCCTGCAGGTCTTCTTACTTTCTTGATATCTTTTGAAAGACAAAAGTTAATTTTTTTTTTTTTTTTTTTTTTTTTTGCCCTGCTGGGGGATTGAACCCAATGTCTCATGCATGCTAGGCAAGCACTGTACTACTGAGTCACATCTCTGGTCCTGTTTTATTTTAATCCATCTTTATATTAGTTTACAGAGTCCTTCCACCTTGTAGGTGTCTTTTAATCTCACACTGATCAAGAAGGGGGGAAAAGAATTGATAGAAAATGAGTTCACATAGGTTCTTCATTGTAGACAACAATATTTTATTGTGTGTAACAACTAGAAGTATGAAAAGTAACTTTCTGTGTTTCCACCTGCTTAACAACAGAACAATCTAAGAAGGATCAAAGGGGGGACTTGTTGACTTTGTCTATTTATTAACCTGAGGCACATATGCCCAAAGTGGCCCCTCAAAACTTCCCATTTTCCCACCCTTTTCTTGGCAGGGAATGAGTCATTTTTCACAAATAAGAAGAATACTGTTTCACTGATCTGAACAGCTATTACAATTACAAATGCATGTATCCTTTGATTCAGAATTGCACTTCTAGGAAATTTTCCTTATAAACTTTCCCGTGCACAAAGTGATGGTGTGTCCTAGATTTTTTTCATAGCAGAATATCAGAAACAGCTGAAATGCATGTGTAGTGTCACAGTGAATATCGTGCTGCTATCCGGAAGAATAAGTCAGCTCTGTATTTATTGAGGGAACAACTTCTAGGATAGGTTGTTGAGGTAAGGCAAGATGCAGAACACTACATTATTCTGCATAACATGCTTTCTTAAAAAGGAAGGGCTAAGTCATATGAATACATATTTGTGTGTGCGTTAGGTGTCTTACAAATCTGATAACAGTTGCCTGTAGGCAGGGGACCTGGGTGGCCAGACAACAGGTGAGGAGGCAGCGTCTGTCTCCAAAGGGCCCTTTCAGTCAAGAACATGGGAATTGTCTATTTTAAAAATTCTCTGCACTGAGGTCATCAAGACCTTGAGGTCCTTGTGTATCCATTTATTCCTCCCCCTCCCAAAGGATACACTTAATCATCCTTTCTTCTGCACCAAGTTTTCTAGAACAAAATGAAGATCTTTTTTCTTGTCTTTACTTTAGGAATTATTAACACCTATCCATTTATTTGCATTCAAATTCTATTAAATTGTTAAGTCTCCTCTGTGCCCTACATTGTATACCACATTCTCATCGTCACTTATTTTAACACAGTTTGAAGAAGCCAGTTTTTGTTGATGCTATTAGATTGAAAAGTTTTATCAGCACGAGCTAGGAAATTCAAACAGCATAAGTGCAGACACAGTGAGAAATTCTTTCTCTCTAGACCTCCAAGTCCGCTAGGCCTGTAGTTCTCCTGCTGGGGCTGCCACTGTTATAACTTTTACATATATACCTCTAATAATACTGCATGCACATTAAGCATATAACATGCTTGTATCCCCTTTTTGTACCTTTAATTTTTTTAGTAGACTTGATTTTTAGAGGATTTTTAGGTTCTCAGCAAAATGGAGCAGAAGATACAGAGATTTCCATATACTCCTTGCCCTGCCCTTGCATAAACTCCCCCATTGTCAGTGTCCCCACCAGAGTGGTGTAATTTTAGCAATTTAGCAAGACCCTGGCTCAAAAAATAAAAAAGGGGGGCTGGGCCTGTAGCTTGTGGCAGAGGCCCTGGGTTCAATCCTCCCCCACAAAACCCCAAAGAGAGCCCCCCCAAAATAACTACTCAGGATGTCACTGTATATATATCAAATGTATTTAATTCACTCAATCCCCTTTTAGCTGGGCATGATCATACACAGTGGTGATTCCAGTACTTACAGTAGCAGAGGTAGGAAGATCACAAGTTCAACCTACCCTGAGCAACTTAGTGACTTAACAAGACCCTGTCTCAAAAAATGAAGAAAAGGACTACAAATGTGGCTTAGTGCAAAGGTGCTGTATTCAATTTCCAGTACTGAAAAAGATACAAAAAAATTCAGTCCTCTCTTTACAGAAATTGTCATTGTCCACAGTCTATTGCTACCACAAACAGTGCCATAACCAATATCCCAGTACAATATCCTTTGTACAAGACTGGTATCTGTAGGATACATTTTTTTAGAACTTGCTAGATCAAAAGATAATGAACATTTTATTTTATTTTTATGATACTAGGGATTGAACCCAGGACCTCACATATGCTAGGTATATGCTCTAACTCTGAGCTGCATCCCCAGCTCTTCTTATTTTTAATATTTATATATAAAAACACATACCTATATGGATAGGGGCACTGTACCACTGAGCTACATCCTCAGCCCTTAATATTTATTAATTGTTTTGTTTGCTTGTTTTTGAGATGAGGACTCACTACATCGTTCACACTGGTCCTGAGCTCATTATGTAGCTCAGGTTGGCCTTGATCTCACAGCAGTCCTCCTGCCTCAGCCTCCCAAGTGCTGGAATTATAGGCATGTGGCACCATACCTGGCCTTGTTTTGTTTTTTGAGACAGGGTCTTGAAATGTAGACAAGGCTGGCCTTAAACTTGTGATCCTTCTGCCTCAGCTTGCCAGGTATCTGGGGTTATAAATAAATACCAACATACCTGGCTTTAAACTGTGATAGATATTTCATAATGCTCTCCTCAGAGGTTTAATAGTTCAACAGGATATAAGATCAGGGCTTTTGAAAGGTTTCAGGCTGCCTCTTCTTTAGTGTAAGATCAGGTATTGATTTAGGAGAGGTCAGGTAAGTTAATACTGGAGGACTGGAGTCTTTTTTACAGTGAAGCTGGTTAGGATCCCGTGAGGAAATACACAGTGTAGTAAAGTATTAAATATGGCTGTCAGAAGGGCAGCAAGATGAAGATAATGTATGTATATCAGCTGCTGTCAAAGCAGCCCCTAATGACTACTGTACTTACTTACTTTTGATTTTTTTTCTAGGACCTTAGCATCCTGAATCATTTTGGGTTTATTGCCTTGAAGACTGACTTGGTCAGAGTTCATCATGTTGAAGTTAAAAAGCTCAGAGTCAGTCCGGGTGGTGGTTCGCTGTCGGCCCATGAATAGCAAGGAAAAGGCTGCTTCCTACGACAAGGTGGTGGATGTGGACGTGAAGCTTGGGCAGGTATCTGTGAAGAACCCCAAAGGTACAGCCCATGAAATGCCCAAGACCTTCACCTTTGACGCAGTCTATGACTGGAATGCCAAGCAGTTTGAGCTCTATGATGAGACTTTCCGGCCACTTGTGGACTCCGTGCTGCAAGGTTTCAATGGGACGATTTTTGCCTATGGACAAACCGGGACTGGGAAAACCTACACAATGGAAGGGGTCCGTGGAGACCCTGAAAAAAGAGGGGTCATCCCCAACTCATTTGACCACATCTTCACCCACATCTCTCGATCCCAGAATCAGCAGTATCTGGTTAGGGCTTCTTACTTAGAGATCTACCAGGAGGAGATCCGAGACCTGCTCTCAAAGGACCAGACCAAAAGGCTTGAGCTTAAAGAGAGGCCTGACACTGGGTTGTATGTGAAAGACTTGTCTTCCTTTGTCACCAAGAGCGTGAAGGAGATAGAGCACGTGATGAACGTGGGCAACCAGAACCGGTCTGTTGGCGCCACCAACATGAACGAGCACAGCTCACGTTCTCACGCGATCTTCGTCATCACCATTGAGTGCAGCGAGGTGGGCCTCGATGGTGAGAACCACATCCGGGTAGGGAAACTGAACCTCGTAGATCTGGCTGGCAGTGAGCGGCAAGCCAAGACCGGTGCGCAAGGGGAAAGACTGAAGGAAGCAACCAAGATCAACCTCTCCCTTTCAGCCTTGGGGAATGTCATCTCTGCCCTGGTGGACGGCAAAAGCACGCACATTCCGTATCGAGACTCAAAGCTTACCAGGCTCCTCCAAGATTCCCTTGGTGGCAATGCCAAGACTGTGATGGTGGCCAATGTGGGGCCTGCCTCTTACAATGTAGAAGAAACTCTGACCACTCTAAGATATGCCAACCGTGCCAAAAACATTAAGAACAAGCCAAGGGTCAATGAGGACCCAAAAGATGCCCTCCTTCGAGAATTCCAGGAAGAAATTGCTCGGCTCAAAGCCCAGCTTGAAAAACGGTCCATTGGCAGGAGGAAGAGGCGAGAGAAGCGGAGGGAAGGTGGTGGCAGTGGTGGGGGTGGGGAAGAGGAGGAGGAGGAGGGAGAAGAGGGTGAGGAGGAAGGGGATGATAAGGATGATTACTGGCGGGAACAGCAAGAAAAACTGGAGATTGAGAAGCGGGCCATTGTGGAGGACCACAGTTTGGTTGCAGAGGAGAAGATGAGGTTGTTGAAGGAAAAGGAGAAAAAGATGGAGGACCTGCGGCGAGAGAAGGACGCTGCTGAGATGCTGGGTGCCAAAATCAAGGTACCCTCCTCTTCCTTGCTTAGGGTCCCCTCTGTCCTTCTCCCTCCCCTTCCCTTTCCTCTTTAATTCCCTTCCCTCATCCAGTATTGGGGCTTAAACCCAGAGTCTTTGTACTGAGCTATATCCCCAGCCCTTTTTTAAATTTTTTAAATAGGGTCTCACTAAGTTGCTAGGTTGACCAAGCTGGGCTCGAACTTGTGATCCTTCTTGCCTCAGCCTCCCACAGTGCTTGGATTACAGGACTGTACCACTGTGCTTGGCTAGTGCCTTTTCTTTTATTTTTTTTTTAAATTTTTTATTTTTTGGTTTTTCTCCGGTACTGGGAACCGAACTCATGACCTTGTGCTTGCCAGGCAGGCGCTTTGCCGCTGAGCTAAATCCCCAGCCCCTGCCTTTTCTTTTATCAGAAACTTATATGAGGGATGCTCTCTCTCTTGCTTTTGCATTTCCAACTCTATGATACCAAGTACTCAGTAAACCTTTGTTTAATTGGATCAAAATGAAGAAAGGTTTTCAAATGGAAAAAAATTAAAAATTGAATTCATAGTAATTATTACATATGTGCAAAATATGAAGATAGCGGAAAACAAATAAAACAAATATCCAAGTGTCCCTTCCTCCCTCATAAGAAATAGAAGCTGAATTTGGTGTTTATTGTTTCCTTGCTTTTCTTTAAAATTCTACCATATATGTATATCTCTAAGTAAAATAGTTCCACATGCTTTTTTGTTTTTATGTAAGTATGCTCCATGCAGTTTGCTTTTATCTATGTCTAACATTCTGTTCATGTGATTGATCTACATTGATGCTGTAGTTGGGACTTGTTCATTTTTCTGTGGCATTCCCCTCTCCTAATAGTATGGGGTTGTTTCTCTTTTCTACTATGACTGTCCCCATACTTGGTTCCAGGAGCATAGGTGTGTGTGAGAGTTCTTGTCTGGTACATTGAGAGTACAGAATATGTACCTTCCATTTTTTACTATATGAGGACGAATTATTTTCTTGGGTGGTTTGCTTTTTTTTTTTTGAGATAGGGTCTCCATATGCAGTCCATGCTGGCCTTGAACTTGGTTATATAGCCCAGGTTGGCCTCGAACTGAACGTTGATCCTCCTGCCCTAGCACTGTAATCCTGCATGCTGTGATTACAGGCATGCTCCACCACACCCGGCTTCTTGGTTCTGTTTTGCTTTGTGTTTTGGTGGGACTGGTAGCGGAACCCTGGGCTTTGCCTGTGCTGGGTAGACAGTCTGGTTTCTGAAGTGGCAGTGTGACTGAGGCCTCTCTGAACATGAATTCTGGTTTCTTCTCATCCTTACCAACCCCTGAGATTATCAGATGAACTTCTGTATATCTGGTGGGCATAAAGTGGTATCTGAGTGTGGTTTTAGTCTGCAGTATCCTGATTACACAAGACGCAGAATAGTTCCCCCACCCCAAAACTGCCCTCATGCTGTTCCCTGTGGTCAGCCTGTGCCCCTAATCTCCGGGCCATGCTGGTTTATTCCCTGACCCCTACCTCTGTCTCCCCACCGGCTGAGCAGTATTCTGGAGCGTGAGCGCCCCCGTTTTTGCGTCTTCTTTCTGGCCTCAGGTGCCCAGGCTCTGACTGTGACCAGGTTTTAATGCCAGAGGACAGTGCAGAGGTGGCCCTGGAGGCCTGAGGATGCCACTGGCTGACCAACCATGAGCCAGAATTCTTTGAAGTGTTGGGTTCTTTCTTACTGAATTTATGCAAACTTTGATTTCTCCTCTAAAGTAAATCCAGGTTTATTGGTTGAAAAATGACAAGTCTTTCTCACCTGCTTCCCTTGCTCTGTGAAGGTGCACTGTGTTTATCTGTGGCTTCGTAGCAGCCCTTTCACAGTGCTGGGTCCTATTTTACTTTAGAGGCAGGGGTCTTAAAATCTTGAAAGTCAATTCACAGACTTTTAAGAGCTCATGTGAAGATAGAAACAGCACAATTAGAAGTAACTTTGTTCATATAACTTTGTTACCAAAGAATCCTTCATGGCAAATGCCACTTCCCCTCCTCATCCTGCACTGGAGTGTAACTGGGTGTGCCAAAGTTTGGTTTGCATGCTGTTTCTTAGGATCACATTTGTTACTGAAGGCCAGGTACACTTAGACTCTCTCAGTGACCTGGGGTATTTGGGGAACTCTGAGGCCCAGTTTGGCAAGATTTAGCAAGGTCTACGAATCTTTTAGATGTTTCATCTATGAGAGGATGACATTACTTCTGTCTTTCTCCAGTGAATGGATACTGTCAAATAATAGGACAAAAAACTTTAGAGCTGGAGGTTATGGGGGTTAGTAATGTATCCAGGCCTTTTGTTTGGAGAAAAGAGGAAACAGGTTCAAAGAGTGGACTGAAAGGTGGCAGCAGGGCTTCAGTTAATGTTCCTTTTGTTTGGTTGGATTTTTTTGAGACAGGGTTTCACTATGTAGCATAGGCTGTCCTCATGACAAAAAATCATTCTACCTCAGCCTCCTGAGTGCTGGGATTATGAGTATGTACCACTGTGCCCAGCTCAGCTATTGTTTCATAATTATACAAGCAGAGTCATCTCGGCATTCTGGGAGGTTGAGACAGGAGGATCACAAGTTCAAGCCTAGGATGGGCAACTTAGCAGCCTAGTGAGACCCAGTCTCCAAATAAAAAAATCAAGGACTGGGGATGTGGCTCACTGTAGAGGCCCCTGGTACTGAAGGAAAAAAACAAACAAAAAAAGCAAAAACAAGGTTGTAGAGCTTTTGTATTGCACACTGCTTGTATACAAATCACTCCCACGATCTCAGCCCCCATCTGAATGCTGAAGGCTCTGGGTTTGTACATCCAACCCAGAGCTGTCTCTCAACATGCGGGCTCCTCTCAGTTCCACCTCTTGGTGTCCACTGAGATGCCCCTGGCCACCAGAGCCTACTCTGTTCCTGACCTCTGTGAAGCAAGCCTGCAGGAGTTACTCTTTTTTTTTTTTTTTTTTTTTTGAGACAGAGTCTCACTGCGTAGCCCAGGCTGGCCTCAAACTCACAGCACTCCTCCTGAGTGCTGGGATTACAGGCAAATGCCACCGCACCTGGCTGGGAGTTATTCTTGCCACTGTCCTCCCTCTCCCTTCAAGGCCCTGTCAATTCCATGGCCTCTGTACCCTGCCTCATTGGGGTCTCTTGCAGTCCCTTGCTGTTGGCGCCCAGTGCAGGCCTGCACCCTGCAGCAGCCTCCTCTCCGGTGCCCCAGCCAACTTGCCCTGTTGCAGTCATCCTCCCTGTCACAGGGGTGCAGAGTCTGTAAAGCACAAGTCTGACTGTGCTTGAGAACTTGTCAGGTTGCCTGGAGTGCTATCTCCCTAACAGGCCTTGAGGTTGAGAACTGACCCTGCTGGTTTTGCCAGCTTCAGGCATCACCACTCCCTTACCCACCCTCTCACAAATCCATTTTTTCCTCCTGTGTTTGTCTGCAGCTTTCTGTCTAGATATTGCTTCAGATAGGAAGCCTTCTCTGACTTTCTCTGAAAGACTGAATTCTCCGCCTCTGGCGAGTATCTCCGTTAATTACTCTGAACTTTCCTCGGGATGGCGTCTGACACCATCTGGTCCTGCCTGCTTGCTTGTCTGTGTCCCTCAGTGGACTCTGAGCCTTGTGATTCTCATCGACATCTCCATCCCTAGTACCTGCTTTTAAGTGGTCCTCGGTCTGTTCTAAAGTAGGCTCAGTGCTTTATGTAAATCAGGCAGGACAGAGCTTTGTTAAAGCTGAAATCTGTATATGTCTTGAGAAGCTGTACCTTCAGTATCACTGATGTTAAGGAAGGGTGTATATACACATACATGTGTTTCTCTCTTTCTGTTTTAGTGGGGCTGGGCAGTATACTGAGTATTGAACTAAGGGCCCTTACACTGAACTACACCCCCAGGTGGCTCCCTACACATTGTTTTTTTTGAGGCAGGGTCTTGCTAAGTTGCCCAGGCTAAGCTCCAGTTTGCAGTCATCCTGCTTCAGCCTCTGTAGCAGGGATTACAGGTGTGTGCTATAGCTCCTGACTAGTATATTTTTTGAATCTTTATTTTCCTATATAGTTCATGTTGGCCTTGAATTCATTATGTAGTGCAGGCTAACCTCAAACTTGCAGCAGTCCTCCTGCCTCAGCCTCCAGAGTGCAGGATTACAGGCATGCATCACTATACCTGGCCCAATATATTTTTCCCCCAGTTTGTCCCCTTTGATTCAGTCCAGAACTCTTTCTTTCTTGGGTTCTTTTATGAGGAGCTACGTTCTAGCGGAAACCATTCACAAGATGGATTCTACTTATTTCTCACTCAGGCTATGGAGAGTAAACTACTTGTTGGAGGGAAAAATATAGTGGATCATACAAATGAACAGCAGAAAATCCTGGAGCAGAAACGACAAGAAATTGCAGAGCAGGTAAGTTTGCATGCTTTTCTGGGGAGAATAGGGTAGACTAAAGTGAGTTTATGTCACAGAGTGGTTACCTCTGCTGTGAGGCTCTCTTCAAAGGGAATGGAGACAAGATTTATCAGCTTCAAAATATTAGTTGGAGCCGATGGGGGCACCCAGCCCTGTGTTCTTGTACTGACGTAGTCTCTAGGACAAGCTGCTAAGTTCTGTGATATTGCTCAGAAACGTCGAGAGAGAGAAATCCAGCAACAGATGGAAAGTCGAGATGAGGAGACCTTGGAACTTAAAGAGACATACAGCTCATTACAGCAAGAGGTGGACATCAAGACCAAAAAGCTCAAAAAGGTATGAGAAGACCAAGGCCAGGGTGCGGCACCTTGTGATTGAGGGACAGCTCTGCTCTTGATGGACCCTCTTCCTCTGCCTCTCCCTATTCCAGCTCTTCTCCAAGCTTCAGGCGGTGAAGGCTGAGATCCACGACCTCCAAGAAGAGCACATCAAAGAGCGCCAAGAGCTGGAGCAGACCCAGAACGAGCTCACCCGTGAACTGAAACTCAAGTAAGTGTGGGCGCTGTGTGGTGCTCAGCCACCTTGGGCCTTGTATGTCAAGGAAACTTCCCCAGTGGCAGAGCCCCTTCCTGCTTCCTGCTCATTCAGCTCCTGCCAACCTGTTGTCTTCTGTTATTCCTAAGATAGGCACTTTGCATTTCTGGGTCCATTTCTGGAAGATCACCAGATAATCTCTTAAGGTCTTCTCTATCCTGCTTTCTTAAAGCTTTTCTTTTCTGTATTGTTACAATTTTAGTATATATGCTGCCAAAGAAAGCACTCTTAAAGCTTTTAAAGTTCCACTCTCACTACTATCTACTGATAAAAGGGGCTTTTAAAAAAATTAATTTGACTTTTTATTGAGAAATTATCCTAGGCCAGGTGTGGGATGTACACCTGTAATCCCAGCACTCTAGAGGCAGAGGCAGGAGGATCACCCAGAGTTCAAGGCCAGCCTGGGCTACATAGCAAGGCCTTGTCTCAAAAAAACAAAAACTGGGGTGGAGATGTGGCTCAGTGGTAGAGCCACATCTTGCCTTGCTTGCACAAGGCCCTGGGTTCAATCCCCAGCACCAAAAAAAAAAAAAAAAAAAGAGAGAGAGAGAGAAATTGTCCTGATGGTCTAATGAACCCACAAGTAGTCATCACCCAGACTTGAACACACTTTGAAAACCATTATCCTCATGAGGCCTGGGCAAAATATTCTTTCAAAACTCTCTAGGTGATATTACTGTGCAGCCTAGCTTGAGAACTGACTATCCTGTGCAGTGGTACAGATCTGTGATTCCAGCTGCTCAAAAGCTTGAGGCAGGAGGATCACAAGTTCGAGGCCAGCATGGACAATTTAGTGAGACCCTGTCTCAAAATAAAAAGGTCTCAAGATGGGACTTAATGGTAGAGTACTTACATAACATGAGTAATGCTTGGCTCTGGATTCCAGCTCCAGAACCTCCCAAAAGGAGAAAGAGAGATAGGGATAGAGCTAGGGATAGGGATAGAGATGAGAGAGCACGTTATGTTATTTCTTTAGGGGTTGTAAAATGATATTTTCTATATTAACCCCTCCACATTATCAGTTAGATTATTTCTTTAAAGAAAAACTTTTGAGCCAGGTGTGGTGGCGTGTGCCTTTAATCCTAGCAGTTAAGAGGCTGAGGCAGGATTGCTACAAATTCAAGGCCAGCAAGTTTCAAGACCCTGTCTCAAAAAGACAAAAACAATAAAGAACTTTTCAAAGAGATTTTTATACTGACCAAGTTTTAAATTTGGAAAAGCGTCCTTAAAATTAAAAGCTTATGCTAGTCCTTTTTGTATGTAATGGACATCTAGAAAAAAGATCAAAACAAAAGATACCAAAATGTTAATAATAGTTATATGTGGAGAGTAGAATTATGGGTAATGACTTTTCACTTTTTAAAAATTTTCTTTTATTTTTTAGACAGGGTCTTGCTCTGTAGTTCAGGCTGGCCTTAAACTCATTATATAGCCCAGGTGCTGTCAAACTTAGGCAGTCCTCCTGCCTCAGCCTTCCAAGCGCTGAAATTACAGGTGTGCACCACCTGTAATTTCAGGATAATTGAGATTTCAGGATAATTGGCCATATTTCACATTTTGAATGAGTAAATAGGACCTCTGCAATCAGAAAAAATTATGTTATAAAAACTAATTTCTGAAATGTCAAACAAAGTAAAGAAAATATTTTATCTCCCTAAAAATGTTTTGTCCCTAAGCTAGGGATAGGGATAGAGATGAGAGAGCATGTTACATTATTTCTTTAGGGGTTGTAAAATGATATTTTCTATATTAACCTCTCCACATTATAAGGAGGCCACTGTCATTGTGATATTTTCTTCTAATCTTCCGAATAAACAGTGAGTTGACCTATTCCTTAATATCCTGCACCTCTGTGATGTTTGTTTTTTGTCTCACCCGTGTGAACACCCATTTGGCATTATTATTTCCTGAGGTTTTGGAATAATGGAGGCAGTGATGGGGCAAGAGACAATCGTCACTGTGGGAGGGTGCAAATCAGTGAGCCCCAGCTTCCTTTCTTGCTGTGTTTCCTAGGTGATGGTCAGGGAGAGGCTCTCCTCAAGGATGATCTTCATTTTCAGTGGGCCAAATCCCTTTGGTCCTGATCTTTGCCCTGTTCAACTAGAATGGGCAGTTTTCCAGCTTGGGCAACAAGCCATAGGAATGGAGGAAGGCCATTTCACTTCTAGTTTGTTTTCAGTGGTTTGAAGGCAGTGACCTGGCTTAGCAGCACCAGTGGTCCTTTCAAGGATCCTTTGGACCAGGAGTGGAGGTGCACACCTGGAATCCCAGTACTCCTTGGGGCCACTGCAAGTTTGAGGCCAGCCTGGGCTACATAGCGAGATGCTGTCTGAAAAAAACAAAACAAACAAAAAAAATAAAGATCGTTTGGTAGCAAATGTTCACCCAGTAGTTGGCTGGGCATTGCCTCCTCCTCAGTCCATTCACTTCCTCACACTGCTCCTCCCTGGGCAGAAATGACCTCTCCACATGCTTGGGACAGACCTATCATATGTGAACATGCTGCACTATTACCTCCCTGTCCCACGCAGGGCCCAGGTGTCATTCATGTCTGTCTCTTTGTACGATGTTAGGCCCATCGTAGCTGCTCAGTAAATGTTTGCCAAGTTACTTGGCTCTTAGCTGTATTCTATGGGAACACTGGAGTCAATGCAGATGTCTAGTGACTCATTATTCATGATACCAGGTTGTCAACTCTGTAGTTTCTTGATGTTTTTTGTTTTGTTTTTTGAGGGTGAGTCTCATTATATTGCTTCAGTTAGCCTCCTAAGCTCAAATGGTCTTCCTGGGGCTGGGGATTTAGCTCAGCAGCACAGCACCTGCCTGGCAAGTGTGAGGTCGTGAGTTTGATCCCCGGTACTGGGAAAAAAAAAAAAAAGAAACGGTCTTCCTGCCGCAGCCTCTTGAGTTGGGATCAGAGGGAGGTGCCACTGCTTTGGGCCATTTTTCTGTTCTTCATCTTTATTCACTCATATTACTTGTGTTCTGCAGGCATCTTATTATAGAAAACTTTATCCCTCTGGAAGAAAAGAGTAAAAGTATGAATAGATCCTTCTTTGATGAAGAGGAAGATCATTGGAAATTACATCCTATAACTAGACTGGAGTAAGTCACTATTTACTTTAAATAGACTTGCAGGTGGGGAGGGAACAAAGAATGTTGAAAAGCTGGACTTGACTAAAAGAGCATGGGAAGAACAGTCTGATTTATTCAACATCAAAACCAATTACATTTCTGACGTTGGCTGCTGTAGGTACATGAGGTAAAGTTTGGTGGTAAGCGTGCTTTAGGAATTGGGAGCTTTGTCACCAGTGACCTAAAACCTTTCTTATGTTCTTTGCATTTCCATCTCCCCTCATTGCATGAAGTGTGCTGGGCCCAGTGAGGGCAGCACCAAGGTGATATTTTGTGGATCAGTCTGAGCCTGAGTCCTGCTGGGGACGGGGAGACCTCTGCCAAGGATACAGAGTTGGGGAGGGCTCATAGCTATGCTGTGTGTCTGCTGTCCTGAGCACTGCATGGTGACCAAGATCCCTTCCAGCTTAAAGATGTATGGTGCTCAGATCTGAATCAGACAGCAAACCAAGCAGAAAACACAAGCAGCTACTGCCCTGCTTTGTCAGCCCTCAGTCCTGGGAGTTACCACTGCGGTTCTATGCAGCTCAGAGTCTTCTGAGTACTTGTTCCACAGGACTGAGCCTTGGCTGTGGGGTACACTCCAGCCAGGGCCTTAACACTGCAGTCTATTTGCAGGAATCAGCAGATGATGAAGCGGCCAGTCTCCGCTGTTGGCTATAAGAGACCACTGAGCCAGCACGCAAGGATGTCCATGATGATTCGTCCAGAGTCCCGATACCGGGTGAGAAGACTGTGCTTGGGTTTTCTCCTCTCTCTTTTGGAGGAGCTTATATTTGAAGCTTAAATCCTTAGGCACTATTCTGCAAAGTCACAGAGTTTGTGACTTTTCAGAGAGATTGACAACATTTATAACTATTATAACAAGCAATACTTGAATAATAAGTGGGAAGGTAGGGAGAGGCTGAGAAGAACAGGGCAAGGTACTAAGGGGAGTGCAAATTTCCTGTCCATAGTGGCCCTTAAACATTAACTGGAAGCTTCAGAATGGTTCTGTGGGAACATTGGAGCAAATGCAGATATCTGGTGATAGGACATGGGCTGGTGCTAAAGAACTTCTGGTACTTCCATTTCACATCGTGTGTGTCAACCACGTAGTCATTTAGAATGATGTAAAATTTAGGGCTAATAATAATCCCAAAATATTTTACAATAAAAATGCCATAGAGCTTCTGTTTATAAGCACTAGCTGTGTGCTGGACCCTATACCCAGTGCTGGACTGCTCTCTCTAATGAACTGTCCTATATGCTGCTGCAGTCAGGAGCTGATGAAGTGATCCTGGGAGGCACAGGGTATTGTTAAGTTGAAAAAATAGCTTGTACTGGAGGTGTAATATAAATTTAAAAATCTAGGGCAGAGTAACATTTTGGCCATTTTTTTAAGATCATGATACACAGTATATTAACCATTATTATTCTTTGTTATGGAATTTTGTTTTATTTTTTCATTGAAGTAAGAAAAATATTTTATGTTTTCTTTATTAATATGTATTTGTATTACATTAAAATGTAAATTGAAAAACCCACTGTAAAATATATGAAAATGGAAACTTGTTTTTTTCTGGTTGATGGAAGTGTTCTCAGTTTAAATTATCTTCTTTTTGCTTATCTATATTTTGAGATTATCAACAAGGAACCTGTCTTTTTATAATATAATAAAAGATTTTCACTTAGAAGTTCAAAAGTGCTATGGATACAGCTCAGTGGCACAGTGCCTGCCTGGCAAGTGTGAGGTCCTGAGTTCAAGTCCCAGTACAAAAAAAAAACTCATAGAAGTTCAAAAGTGTTACCTAGGCATGATGATGCACAACTCCAATCCTAGCACTCAGAAGTGGGCAAGAGGAGCATGAGTTTGAGGTCAGCCTGGGCTACACAGCCAGTTCAAGGCCAGCCTAGACTATATAGCAAGACCTTGCCTCAAAAACAAAACAAAACAAACAAAACAAAACAAAACAAAAGTTTTATTTCTTCCTTGCAAGCAGAGCAAAATAGGAAATTATTAGAATTAGTTAACTCCTGAGGGGCTGTTCGTGTTGACACTGAGCTATTTAAAGTAAAAAAAGCAAAAGCAAGACAGATTTAGTAGATGGGATTTTATACTGTGGAAGACGGGTGGTGGGTCAGAGTCCTCAGAAGCATTTTTCTAGCAGTTTGGGATGGTTATTTTGGCCAGTTATTTTGTGTCTCACATCAAAAACATAATTTTAAAGCCCACAAATCAAATATGTGAGTTTCCAGAGAACTAATCTGACCTGAAAAAGAATTTAAAGCAGTGATTTGCAAATGAGCAGTGAATCTGCTTTTATCAGGAGAAATTTTATGCACTCAGTATCTAAAGTTGATGTATGTGGCTCACCTTCTCCCTGCTGTGGCCCCACATGCCTGGCCTGGAGCCCTGGAGCTGGCTGAGTGGGAGCAGCCAGAGTTGAAGATGGCATATGTATTCATGGTGCTTGCTTCTTTTTCCAGTTCTCCCAGGAGCTGTAACAAGCTCACCACAGAATATCGAGTGGTGGAGTCAATCTACAGGGCTAATTGTGAGGCAAGGCTCCCAAGTTGTTTTTAAAATGTAATTATAAGGACCTACACTGCTAAGCATACCCTCCACATACCACACCAGACTCCTCCTCCCTTCTGCAGCTGAAAAGTCTCTAGGAGATTACTGGTGATGACTATTTTCTCTATGTCTTTTTGTATTTCAAAGTTGTCTGCAGTACATGGGTTTTTACTTAATAATTTTTCTCTGATTATTTCCCTTAGGGTATAAGATGTGATCCTTGTAAGTAAAAATAAAAAGAGAAAATACAGAACAGCATAAAGAAGAATATCAGCTGGGTATGTTAGCACATGCTATAATACCAGCACTTGAGAGGCTGAGGCAGAATTAGTGTGGGTTCAAGGCCAGCCTGGACTACATAGTGATACCCTGTCTCAAAAAAAAACAACAACAAAAGAATATAAAAAATAATCTATGATCCCACCAGGAAAAAAATAAAACTGTATTACTTGTTCTAGGCAGGCTCTTAGTGGCTCTGAATGGTGGACAGTTTGCAGTCCTGTCCTCAGAGGAGGTTAGTGTGCCTGTATTCCCTGTGTCTGACTGAAGGCTGACCTAGTTGGTGATAACTTTGTTTCTGCAGGCAGAAAACACAATGCTTTTAGAACTGGACATGCCCAGTCGGACCACAAGAAACTACGAGGGCCCGGCCATTGCCCCCAAGGTCCAGGCTGCACTGGATGCAGCTCTACAGGATGAAGATGAGATACAGGTGGATGCATCATTTTTTGAAAGCACTGCAATTAAGAAATCCAAGGCCAGGTGAGTGGCTTTTGGTGCATGGTGTTTGAAATAAGGATGAATCAAGGTAGAGGCTGGCAGGAGTGTTTGTTTACTATGGAATGCTTGTAGAACATACTAGACATAGTATGTCAGAAACATGTTTGTTTTTTCACTTATTCCACAAATATGTGTGGTTGAGCCCATGTGCTAAGTATACTGAACACCACAGTACCTAATGTGCCCAGCCCCTTCCATAAGGAGCATGTGTTCTGGTGACCCAGGGCATAGTTCTTTAGTTCCTATTGGTGCTGGGAGTTCCTAAGTGCTTCATGATGATTCTGTTAATGATTTCCTACAAAAAGAAATATCATCAGTCCCATTTTACTGAAAAAATTGGGATATAGAGAATTTGAGAAAGTAGCTGTTTTAATTACTTTTCTGGTTGCTGAGACAAAATACTCAAATCAACACTCAAAAAAAAAAAAAAAATACACGTCACTCACAAGTTAAAGGAGGAAAGGTTTATTTTAGCCCAAGTTTGTAGAGGTTTCAGTTCATAGTCCGCTGGCTCCAAGGCCAGACAGCATAGCAGGGGGACATGACAGAGGAATAAAAAGGTTTATGGAAGGGTAGGCAGGAGGCAACAAGCGGAGAGCCTTCCTTTCCCCTTTCTCCCATCCAGGATATAAGCCTATTGGACGGTGCCACCCACAGCTCCCCATTACCCACAATCAGAACTTTGCTAAACCAATCAGTGGGCTAATCCAGTTATCACATACCCTTAATCCAGTATTGCACACCCATGACCCAGCCCATTCCCAGAAGCCCCCCTTGGGACCACATGAGGCTTCGGGGAACATTTTGGATATAAACCATAACAGTACAAGGTCCAAGGAAATCTAGCACGTAAGTGTTCAGACAGAGCTACTGTTCAAATCTTGGTCTACCTTAACCCACAACTCAGGCTCTGAACCTCCTTGCTAAATTAACCTCCCCGTTTGGTGCAAAAGCAGAATTTTATCTTTGTAAAGTCTAGATTAGAAGTTTAAGGAAAAAATGGGGTAGAAAACAAAAATGAAAAAAATTCTATTTTTAAACTTTTTTTGTTCTTGGAAATATGGTCTTGTTGTGTTACTCAGGCTGGTCTCAAACTCCTGGGCTCAAGTGGTCCACCTGTCTCAGCCTCTGGAGTAACTGGAACTACTGGTGTGTGCCACTGCACCTGAGTTAGTATTTTTTACCAGTTGGGAAAGAACAGTCACACTTAGAACAATTGTTGTGCATCAGAGTCCTCGCACAGGTTTCCTGCCTCTATCAGCAGCCCCTGTTGGCCATGCCAGGGAACAGGCAGGGACAGCCTACTGGTTTTGCAGTTGTGTGTGTCCTGGCTTTCAGGCCACTGAGGAATGGTCACCTTAAAATGTGCATGACACTTGGAACTGTGTGATATCACATGTGCTTGACTTTTGCAGGCCTAAAAGTGGAAGGAAGTCGGGATCTTCCTCCTCATCCTCCTCAGGAACTCCTGCATCTCAGCTGTATCCACAGTCTCGGGGGCTGGTTCCCAAGTAAAGCTGGGGCTCCTCTCCCAGAGTGTGAGCTGCAGTGTTGCCTTCTGAGAAAAGAGACGAGCACGAAGCTGCAGAGGACTTGAGCCCTGACGCAGAACTGTTCCCTGAGGAGAAGCAATGGCCTCTGCAGATTAACCAACTTAATCTGGTCAAATGTGCTGGTCCTAATCCAGCACTCAGCTCCTCTGGGAAATGTCCTTTACATAGCATCTCAGAAATGCATGGGTAAGGTAAAGTGCGATAGTCCAAGAGGACAGCAAGAGAACCACCATGACCTTGCTTCCCTTCTCCCTTGCATTCTTTCCACACCCACCCTCTTTTCTCTCCTCTCCTTTCCTAGTCTGTTCTTCACATTGGGCTCCCTTCTTGTTGAACAATGGGGCAGAGTCAAGGGTCCCCTTTAGCAGGACTGTGTTTTGGATCCTCAGGATAAAGTGACAGTGAGGTTGAAAAGTGAAAGCCCTAGAACTTGAATAGGTGCCTGATCTAGTAGGGAGAAATGAGGCATCTCATTTGCTTCTAAACCCAGGAGGACATGATCAGCAACCTTGCTTGCATGCTTCTCAGTAAGGAGTGGATCTGCTTTGGGGATCTGCTGAATGAGGAAATCTCCTCCAATTTCTGCTCCTGAAGGATTCAGTATCAGAAGCAATAGATACTATTCCTTTGCCTCCTCGGAGAGTTTAGGGAAAATCACTTCTTTCAGACCTCAGAACCATGACTATCCTGTCAAACCTAAGTCTGAAAGCCAGTGCCATGTCCATCCACTATGTCACTTTACTCTTCTTCATTTGTTCCCATCTTTCCCTATGCATGCATACTCTGAGCGTCCCTGTGGAAGCCTGTCCTCTGCCTCTGGAGTGTGCTTCGCAGTGGGCCTCTTTTGTGGGAGAAGGGAGGCTGGCTCTGCCTTCTCTGATGGGACTAGCGTTAGAGAAGGCAGCACACAGTGGCACTTTCTAATTCTGCATTTTGTTCCGTACTGGCAGAGAGAGCAGAAGAGTAGCTAAGCAGAGGCAGAGCTAGAGACATGAGCCTCATCAGAGCAGTGGGAAAGAAGGCAGACAGGTGGAAACAAAGGAGTCTGGCTGCCTTCAGCAGTGAACTCATGAATCCATGAATCCTGGACTCCCACCAGGCAGACTGTTACTCATTCCCCAAGCTCATAAGTGTGTGAGCACAATGTGTCTGTGCCCCATCAATGTGTCCATGTATGTCTAAGAGACAGAGACCAAGAACTTGCCCAATGTTAGAAATATGCTAATGTGAGGTTATTGCCTTTTGTCTGTTAAAGTCCTACTGAATGACTAGTCCAGGCTGGAAGCACTCCTGTGTGGGTGTCTAAGTCCACGAGCCAAGCCTGAGGGGACATTGTGAGTCCCCAGGTCCGCCACACTGGTGCACCTTGCTGGCATGGTGTCTCAGGAAGATGGCGACTCAGGTGGGCCTTGAGTTACATTTTAACTCAGCTGCTCAGTTCCCAGGGCATGTTGCTGGATCAGAACCCATGGGAAAGAGGAGGTACCAAGTGCAATGTGTTAGCCTTCTGGAAAACGGAGGTCTGGTATTCACAGCTCTCTCCTTGTTAGTAACGATTCTTTCTGAACCCAGAGCCCTGCTCAGCAGTTCCACGAGCATAGTGGAGCCTTCCTTCTTTTTGTGGGATCAAACCCTACTTCTTCCTTATTCACTAAAAATTTGCTTGTTTGAATAGGAACCAAATGATGTAACCTAAAATGGTTACCTACTGGTGAACATGTGTCTCACACATTCCTTCGCAGCTAGTCTGACTTCTGTAGGCTGAAAAGAATCATGTAGCAAATCAGAGAACTGAAACTGTGGGTCCCATTATACCTTTACACTGGTGTCCTGAGGTGGCTGTGTGAGCAGGGGTAGTTAAATGACACAGAACGTTTTCGAGAAGGCAGAGAGGAAAGCCGGGTTGACAGACCTGAATACTAAAACAAGCTTGTCTGGTTCTCTGCTGTGTTCATTTGGTGGTCTGGGGACACTCAGTAAAAGGACACTCACTTGGAGATGAAGCTATCCTTTACTAAGCAGTCTCTGGTGCTTTTCTTCTCTCAAAATGGATCCGATAAATATTCAGAAAGAGCACATGGAAAGACGTATTGCTGCCACCAGAATGGTGCTGCTTTGGCTTCCAAATTGAACCACATGTGTAGAGGACATAGCAAGCCCACTGAGGGCATTTGTGCTGGAATGTTCCAGAATGGTGGAGAGCCTTCATGCCAGCAGCTAGTGAAGTCGGACCTCAGAAGACCATCTGGGAGGAGTTTGAGACTCTGCAACCTCGCCAGACTCCCTTTTGCTCTCCTCAGTAGAATGTATCTGGCTTCATATTTTTACAGTCACACATCTCCCAGACCCCTGGATTCAGAACCCAAGGCCACAAATCATAGGCATGAAGCACTTTCTTAAGCCTCTGACATAACGTTGAATGGTTCCCCGTCCACTGCCTGCATGCTGCTTGACTTGCTCCACTCATATCTCCTCAACAAAGGGCACCAGAGTGTTCTGCAGCTCAGGCGTGGGCTGCTCTCTGCTTTTCCTGTCTGACTCTTGTAAGTCCTCCCTCACTGAATGTAGATTTGTTGCCAAGTTTCTGAGAAGCGTCGACTCCCTGTAGCACAGCGAGTCAGTTCTGCCTCACAGCCCCATTTGAAGCCGGGGTGTACTGTGAACCCTCCTTGAACCATCCACACACCATCAGTAGATGAAGTCCAGGCTTTTAATGTACCCTAAAGCCATCCTGAAAATGCTCAGAGAGAACTAGATTCGAACAGTGGGCCTGGCGATTGTCCACCACATGAGGCAGGTCTTGTATGATTTAAATCTGGCTCTTTTCTCTCTGCCTTTGTGTCTTGAATGAAATGCTTTTGAGGTTATTTATAAAAGGAGTGGTCCCAGGTGGGCAGAAGGTGGTGGGCTTTATGGCTCCTTGTAGTTACTATTGATCTTGACCTTCTCTTTGGCTACTTTTAGACAAAGAACATGCCAATACTAGGGGCTCTAAGTTTTACAATTGATATTTATTTGTATCATCTCTTTGTCTAGGAATGTAAAAGTGATTCTGAACTAAGATGTGTAATAAAATCAATCAGATTTATTGTACCTACAAAAAGTTGTCCTCATAAATGGCTAACATTTTTGAAAATAACTGATGCCTGTAGCTGATACACTCTATTTTCTTTAAACATTTTATTTTATTTTGTTACAGGTGGGTAGGAGTGAAAAATACTGAATGGTAATATTGACATTTAAAATATATAGTAACAAGGAAGAAAGACATAAAATGAAGAGAGATACGTCTGGGTGGTAACTTGCTGGTAGAGTACTTGCCTAGAATGTATGAGGCCCGAGTTTGATCTCTGGTACCTCAAAAAAAAAAAAAAAAAAAAAATTGGTGAGGGGAGACAGTAACAAGTACTTTTCGCATTTTTCCATTGTGGCTCCAGAGCTACTCAGGCCCAGGAAAGGGGCATGAACTTTCTTTTTGTCTTTGTGTTTTGGTTTTAAATTTTATTTAAACTTATACATTGTACTTTAAAGTATATCCATGTCTTTCGCAGATGGTGGTACATGCCTGTAATCCCTGCACTCAGAAAAGGCTGATGCAGGAGGGTTGAAGTTTGAGGCCACCCTAGGTTATATAGTTGGTGGTGAGCCTGGGCTACATAGTGAGACCCTCTCAAAAACCCTTTTTTATTTAACATGAAAATATTTTATGTTGTTTACCATCAGGAAAAAAAGAAATACCACAAATGGGCTACGCATCATCTGATGGTTTCTCATACCTCTACACCTGCCTGGGTGTACCCAGGGGTTAAGCACCCTGGCTGGGGAGCCACACTGAGTAGGAGCACAGACTGTGCACACACAGCTGGTTTGATTTTACCTCTCTGTACCATGGGCTCTTTGTCAAATGTGAGGGTAGTCCCACCTTGCAGGGCCATTTTGAGGATTTAGCAGTACATTTAAAGCAGTGAGCACAGTGTGGACACTAGCAAACGTTAAAAAGTATGGTTACTGTGCCAGGCGTGGTACTTCACACCTATACTCCCAGCACTAGGGAATTTATCTCAGAGACCCTATCTCAGAATAAAAAGGGCCGGGGATGTAGTTCAATGCAAAGGTCCTGCATTTGATCTCCACTACCACCAGAAAATAAAAGTGTACAATGAGGCTCTGGTCTGTGTGACTTTAGGCAAAGGTTTCTTAATTGTAGTTCTTCATAAGATGTTCTCAAATTATGTGTAATGTCCCTTTACCATCTGCTCTTCTTTCCCAAAAGAGTTAAAACAGGAAACAAACAAAAAAACCCATAGCTTGCATAGTCTAAGTTATTTTTGCTGGAAAATAAGCAGGGGTCCACAGGATGTATTATTTAGAATCCTGGGCTGGGCTGGGGGCTGATTCCCTAGGACAGTGCACCTGGGCACGTTGGAAATTGCTGCCCACTCATCTTTTGGATTATTATTTTCTTAAAAAAAATGAGAAACTGCTAAATCTTGGAAACTGTATGTTGAACTTCAAACTGATTAATCTTGGGGCAGATTTTGGCAGGCCCTCTGAGATGAGAGGCGCCCTCTGATTGAAGTTTACCCTGAGAATCTGGTCTCCAGGGACCACGTGGTGGTCACATCTCCAGCCGGATTGGCAGTGGCATTTGTCACAACATAACTGTAGCACTTGCAGCTGTCCCCGGTTCATCCCTGATTTCTATCTCCAGGATTGTGGTTAGCCGCTCTCTGGGTGCTTCAGTTAGGTGAGCCAACTGGGGTCTTGCTGTGGGGGCAGGCACAGCGGGCACAGGCGGGGCTGCTCACAGCGTCTCCGGGGACTGTGCAGCCCAGACACGTGTTGAATCCCTCGTGTGCACTAGGGCGCTTGGTCTGCATTGGACACAGGGAGGGGAGTGAAATGCACTGTGGTCCCCATGATAAAAGGGGAGGCAGAAACACACAGGGGACAGAGACCGGGAGCCTCACTACCCACAAGAAGACCTGCTGCTTCCTTGGCTCCCACAACCCTCCGTTTGGTTCCTGGGTTATGCCAGATGCTTTCCTGCCAGCACCTTCTCGTGTGCTCTGTCCTCTGCTGGGTACACTTTTCTCTCCACTTTCTGCTTGGGTCACTCTTATCTGTCAGCTTAATGTCACCTCCTCAGAGAAGACTTCCCAGCCTCTGTTCTGGTCTCCCCCCCCCCATACACACTCATCAAATTTGTTTCCTTCTTAGGCTTTCCCCCAACTTGCAATTATAGATTTCTTTGCTAAGTTCCCTGAGGGCATGATCTATTGTCTTCTGTAAACCTGATGTTTAGAAGAATTAGATGACAGGCTGAGGATGTAGCTTAGAGATAGAGCACTTACCCAGCATGTGTGAAGCCCTAGGTTTGATTTCCAAGCACTGCAAAGGATAAAGGAAATAAATGCCAGGCATGGTGATGTATGTCTGTAATCCCACCACTAGGGAGGCTGGGGCAGGAGGATCTGAGGCAAGAAGATGACTGCAAAGTTCAAGGCTGGCCCGGAGTACATAGTGAGATCCTGTCTCAGAACAACAGAAAGGAAATAAAGAAGCAAAGAGTTAGATGGTTGGATAGGTGCTGACACCTACAGCTTCGAACCAAGGGACTGTCAGAGGAAGGAGTGATATGCTAGAAGAGATGGAGGAAGGCTTTGCAGAGGAGGCATCCAAGTGAGTAGGTCTCATCTACTTGGGCAGAAGGGAAGTGCATGCCAGACAAAAGGAACAACCTCAACAAGGGCATGGAGCACTTCTGGTGCCTGGGGAACCAGCAAGGCTGGGGTGTGGGAATGGACGATGAAAGATAGCCAGGAAGTGTCCTGTTCTGTAGACAGGGGAAGAGCCCTCCAGAGCTTGTGGTGCCGTGGAGCGAGGCCTATTTACACTCCGCTTTCTTCCTATGCCTGCCTCAGCCTGCCTGCCTGCTATGATTTCCCTAAGAGAACAGAAAGCAATTTCACTAAGTGTGTGCTTCATTTGCCTCTGTTCACACAGGTTTTCTGGGCTTACTGGCAAATTCTATTTTGCTAGGAGCTTCCTCAGACTAGCCTAGTACCCAAGAAATTCTAAGGAGCATTTCAGTTTGACTCCAAAGTCTTGGAGCCCTGGAAATGGCCTAGATATTTTTAGTGCAATGGGCAACATTTGGGAGAAGAGGGATTAAGCTTCTGCCGCTGGGTTTGAAGTTCATCCTCCTTGTGCAACAAACGAAAATTTCTATACGTTGTTCATGACCGCAAGTCATGAACTACAGCCGTGGACCCTGCCCTTCCCAAGCCACTGTCCTGTGAGGAATTATCACTATTCACAAAGAAGAAAATGCAAGGGGAGGAGAGGCACGAATATGGCACAAAGGGGAACGCTGACTTGGGAAAAGGTATGTTAAACACAGTGATAAACCTCTTTGCTAGATTTTCCTAGGGGCAGTGAGAAGAGCCCAGGTTTGGTTTCAGATTCACTTGATCTTTTTTTTACCCTCCCAGTACTAGGAATTAAATCCAGGGGCACTGTACTATTGAGCTACATTCTAAGTCCTTTTGTTTACTTAATTTTTTAAAATGTTGAGACAGGGTATCACCAGCCCAGGCTGGTCTCCAATGTGAGATACCCAGCTCAGCCTCCTGTGCAGCTGGGTGCCACATCAAAGCCCTTGCCCCAGGGGGGTTCTCACATTTGGGGGTGGAGCCACAGGGTTAATAAAGTCCTCTGTACTGTGGCAAGGGGTCAGAAGTATTCTGAAGAGAAACAAGTCAGGCCAGAGGTTAGAGAGTGCTGTGCTGGGGGAGTGGCTAGGAGAGGCTGGGAGGTCAAGGAAGGCATCTGGAGGGCAGAGTCCCAGTAAATGAGGAGCAAACTGGGCAGAGTGCAAAGGTCTGAGGCAGGAGTGTGAGGCGGCTGCAGGGGGCAGGAGTGTGAGGGGGCAGATGGGCGTGGCCAGATCTGAGTTGCCAGGGAATTGTATTCTTAGGCCGATTGAAAGCTTCTGAGCGGAAGAGGGACATCATCTGACAGGAATGCTTTACAAGGAGCAAAGAGAGACGGTGACTTGGGCCTGGCTGTGAGGGAGAGAAGTGAGAACATGCCTCAGGATACATGTTGTTTGCTGGTAATTGGATGTGAGAGGTAAGAGAAAAAGAAGAGATAACAGCAGTTTCAAGGCTTTTGATGTGAAGTTTATTGAAATTCCACTTCTGCTACTCCTTCCATGCAGCGTCTCTTACAAATCAAAACAGGGCCGGGCTGTAGCTCGGTGGTAGAGGTATGAGCACAAGACCCTGGGTTCGACCCCCAGCACTACGAGACAAAAACAGAAGCAAACCCCACACAGCTTTATGGAGATGTAATTCACTGACCTAAATATAATTCTCCCACAGAAAGCATACAGTTCAGTGTTTTATAGTATATTCCCCGTTGTGCAGCTGTGACCACCATGGACTTTAAAACATTCTCATTGCCCCCAAAGCAGCTATGTATTAGTAGCCACTCCCATTTCCTCTCAAGTCCATGGCCCCAGGCAACCACTAATATACTTTCTGTATTTCCTATCTACTTTTGGCCCTCTTAGGGGTCTCAGAACCCACTTGCCCATCTGTAACTTCACAAGTGATTGTAAGGTTTTACAAGATAACATGAAAAGAGAACACAAGGAATGTCTAAAAGAGACAGCCCTTGTCCCACCTCGGCTCACCATTTGAGAACGGGATGGCAGCATCGACAGCGGTGAAGAACCTGGTGCAGGACCCAGACTGCTGGCTTGGGAATTGGAAGCTCAGCCGTTTATTAGCTTTGCAATTTTGGCAACGTTGTTTAACTTCCCTGGGGCTTTGGATTCCTTAACTGTCAAAAATGGATCACACCAAGTGCTCCTAGTAAAAACATGAAGCCCTGGGAAGAATGCCTAGTATGTACCAAGTGCTCAGCGAACGTTAATTGGTGTGGTGTTCTCACTTTTAGTCAGTTCCAAGGAGTCCTGCAGACAGGTGGTGGCTCCCAGGTCAAGGCCAGGGGTGGGTACGGTATTTCTGAAGCCAAGCTGTTGCAAGGGTACTTCAGAGACCACTGACTTATTTTTAGGCTTGGTTGTACTTTTGTTGGAATCTGTATCTTATTTTACTTTTTGTCTTTTTGAGATAGGGTCTTGCTGTGTAGTTCAGGCTGGCTATGAGCTCACTTTGTAGCCCAGGCTGGTCTTGAACTCATAACGATCCTCCTGCCTCAGCCCCACCTGGGATTACAGGTGTGTGCCACCAGGCCCAGCTTGGAATCTTATCTTTGAAAAAGTCACTTGTCCCTTTAAACCTCAAGTTGCCATCTGCTAAGTGGAGATAAATATCATTCATACATCAAACTGGCAATGAAGTGACCACTTTATTTTATTTTTGAGAGAGGGCTTTGGTAGTTTCTAGGCTAGCTCTAAACTCATGGGTTCAAGAGATTCTCTGGCTTCATCTTCCCAAAAAGCCGAGACTGTAGACATACAGCACTACACCCAGCTATATTATTTATTTTTTAATGGGGAAAAGAACCCACAAGCCAGGCGTGGTGTTGCACACCTGTAATCCTCGCACTCAGTAGGCTGAGGCAGGAGGATCATTGCAAGTTTGAGACCAGCCTGGGCTACAAAGTGAGCTCGAGGCCAGCCTGAACTGCATAGCGAGACCCTGTCTCAAAAAGACAAAAAAAATAAAAAATAAAAAAAAGAACCCACAAAACTTATTGTATGGCTAAGCATCAGAGTGTTAGACTCCTTAGTAACCTATTTGGTACCTACCATGTGTAAGGCACTGTTTGAACACAACAGGTAAAAACTTTTGCTCCCCTGGAGCTGGTGTGGAATTAGCAGAGAGAGAAGCAGAGAGTAAATAATATTTACAGTATTTATAATAAGTAAAAACAACCTAGGGGCTTAGGATGTAGCCCAGTGCTAGAGTATTTACTTTGTTAGCATATGCAAAGCCTTGGGTGAAATCTCTAGCAGCATCAAAAAGCAAAAAGCAAACAAAAGACATAAGAAAGCACATGTGTAAAGCAGTGCATGGCTGCAGTTAGGGATAAGGATCACACAGCAGAGACAGGACTCAAGGTGATTGCCAGCCTGTTGTCCTCTCAGGCCTTGCCTCATTTCCACTCCAGGGCAGTTTCTGGTTGCCTGGTTGAAATCTCTGACTCTTGTGTAATGCAGTTTGCCTCTCTCTCTCCCTTCAGCCACCATTTAAGGGTGCCACCTGTGTCAGGAGTTGGCTTTCCTGATGGCTGGGAAGGCTGAGTTGCACAATTCTGGAGAGGTGTGGTCTGGACAGTAGAGCCCCTGGGCATTCTGTGGCCAGGCTCGAGAGCTAGGGGGCCCTGGAGGTATCTGAGCTGGGTGAGAAAGTTGGCAAATCTTTATAGCAATTTCCTTTAAACATTGCACGATAAAAGTAAATATTTGCATTATGGTTAAATGAATAGTCTGTGTTTAAAGACTGCAGTCAAACTGAAGAGAGCCTGAGGCGTGGTGACACACTGGTGCAGTGTCAGCTACTTGGAAGGCTGAGGCAGGAGGACTGCAACTTTGAGGCCAGCCTCAGCAACTTAGCCCTGATGTAGCTTTGGGGAGAGTGCTTGCCTTGCATGTGTGAGGATTTACTCTCTAGTGTTACCTGAACAAGCAAAACCTAAAGAGCTGTAAAAATGGCCCTGTACAGACAGGTTGAAGAGCAAAGAGACCTTTGGGCAAAAGATATCTCAGTGGAGAAAGTATGCTGCTGGGTCAGCAGGAAAGGTGGCAAGTGAAGCAGAGACGTTTTGGAACCAGATATAGTTTAACTCTACCAGCAGCAAGCTATTGCCCCTTCCTGACCCTGCAGTTCTCGAGCACTGACTAGGCACACAGGAGGAGGCATGTATTATTAAACATTAATAGCAATATCATTAGTAACAGTGCAGCACTGTGGAAAGAGTTCTGTGTCAGCCAGAACTATGTTCAATCCTGATATAGCCAGAGTAAACTGCTTAACCTTTTTTTTTTTTTTTTTTTGTCTTTTTGAGACATGGTCTTACTATACAGTTCAGGCTGGCCTTGACCTCACTTTGTAGCCCAGGTTGGTCTTGAACTCGCAATGATCCTCCTGCCTCAGCCTCCCGAGTGCTGGGATTACAGGCTTGTGCCACCACACCTGGCTACTAAACCTTTCTGAGTCTTGGGTTGTCTCCATATCTGTAAAATAAGTATCTCCCTTGTAGGGTTGGGCTAGGGCATAAACGTGGTAACATGAAATTTCTATGCTAAACAGTTCAGTTAAGTGCTATTTTCAAATCAAAATGCAGCGAGTTTTATTGACTATTCTGATAGTAAACAATAAAAAAAAAATTTAATGTTGCCAGGTGTGGTGGCACATGCCTGTAATGCCAGTACTTGGGAGGCTGAGGCAGGAGGATCGTTGAGTTCAAGACCAGAACATTCTGGCTCCAAAACATCTCTGCTTCACTTGCCACCTTTCCTGCTGACCCAGCAGCATACTTTCTCCACCGAGACATCTTTTGCTCCTCAACCTGTCTGTACAGGGCCATTCTGCAGCTCTTTAGGTTTTGCTTGCTCAGGTAACACTAGAGAGTAAACCCTCACACATGCAAGGCAAGCACTCTCCCCAAAGCTACATCAGGGCTAAGTTGCTGAGGCTGGCCTCAAAGTTGCAGTCCTCCTGCCTCAGCTTTCCAAGTAGCTGACACTGCACCAGTGTGTCACCACGCCCCTGGCTCAAAGTGAGCTCAGCATGAACTGCATAGTGAGACCCTGTCTCAAAAAGACCAAAAAAAAAAAAAAAAAAAATTAATGCATCTGAGGTTATCAGTGGCAATGGATGTGTCCTGTGCTGTTAACTGCTGTTTTCTGGGCTAG
>NW_004955422.1:28722072-28723322 GCF_000276665.1 Chinchilla lanigera | reverse complement strand
TTTTTTTTGGTTTTTCTCCGGTACCAGGAACCGAACTCACGACCTTGCGCTTGCCAGGCAGGCGCTTTGCCGCTGAGCTAAATCCCCAGCCCCAGACATTTTATTTTAATTTTAATTCTAGTAATTCTTCAAGACATTAGCCCAATATGGATCAGAAAACAGGCTCAGGGAGGTTGAGTAGAGAGCCAAGGAGTGAACAGCCAGGATTCTGGTCTAGGTTCATTTGACTCTAAAGCATGGACTCTCTTCAGGATACTGCCTCTAAACATAGTCAGGTGCATTCGTGTCAACATGACCTCAAGTTCTTTACCCGCCATCCTATCACCAACTTCACCAGCTGGTAAGAACGTTCTAGGCTGCAGGTGCAGCCTCTACAAATAGCACAATGGCATGAAAGCACAGGAGGAAACGATGAACCGTTTAGGTCCCTCAATCGTGGAAAAACCGTTTTACTGGTATGAGTGTCTTTTTGTCTCATTATATGGCAGTGAGTCATTTAGGGGCGGACCAAAAGGGAAAGTCCTGCCTCTTGTCACCTACAAAAAGTGTAAGAACCGCTTAGGCGGGCAGAGGCATAAACTGAGAGCTGAGTGGACCTACCAATTCCCTATTCCCATCCTCACCAGACCAGCTGTCCAAAGACAAGAAGTTCACAAGGGGTTAAGCAGGGCTGTAGGAGGGCAGCCACCGCCCCTTCCCAGCAAAGCCTCCCATAATCTCGCGGGCCTCAATCAGTTCCCGCACCTCGCGAGACTCCGCCCAGTCCCTTCCCCGAACTTCTGCCCACCCCTTTTCTTACCGAGCTCTGAGCGAAGCGGGGAGGTGGGGGTGGGGGCAGAAAAGATTGCTGCAGGGGACGCCGGGAAGTGTGGTCCAAGCGCTTCACGCAGCCATATTCTTCCGGAGCGGAGGAGACCAAAAAGGCAGCCGGGACTACGATTCCCAGTGGCCCTTTCGGTTTGTTTTTGTTCAAAAAAAAAAACCCCACACTCCCCCTCCTCACTCTTCACACACACTCACACACACCCACGACAGACACGCACGCACCCAGGCGCCGGAGGGAAAGCCGCGTCTCGCCGTCCCGCCCTGCCGCCAGTCCTGTCTCGGTCCTTCAGCAGAGCGGGAAAGCGGAGGCCGGAGCCGTGACCCCTGACCCCGTGGTTATGCGGAGCCGCCGCATTCCTTAGCGATCGTGGGGCTGCCGCTGCTGCTGCTGCTCCCGCTCCCGCCGCCGCCGTCGCCGCCGCCGT
>NW_004955422.1:28668647-28721896 GCF_000276665.1 Chinchilla lanigera | reverse complement strand
CGCCGCCCCAGCCCCGCGCCGCCGGCACCGCCCGACCCGCCCGGAGGTCCCGCGTGGAGCCACCGCCGCGGAGGAGGATGAAGGACAAACAGAAGAGGAAGAAGGAACGCACGTGGGCCGAGGCCGCGCGCCTGGTGAGGCTGGCCGTGGAGGGGGCCTCCGTGGGGGGTGCGAAGGGTGGGCCCGCCGCGCACCCGCGCCTGGAGGGGGAGGGGCGAGGCCCGGCCCACAGCGGGAGGGGGCGGGACCGCCCTTGCTCTCGAACGGAACCAGCCCCCAAGGCGTCGGGTGGGGAGCGGTCCCCCGCCAGGATGGGATGTGGCGCCTTTTTTTTGCACACCCCTCTGAATTCCTGCGGAGGGGCGAGCTGGCAGCCAGCTCCTCCCCCACCCCCTCCGCGCTGCGGGGCCCCAGTCTCCCCTCCCCCACCTCAGGCAGCGGCTGGGGGTCTGGGGAAGCTCCGCTTATTCACCTCCGGGAGTTGGGTTTCCGGGAAGGGTCGGAAGCGCGCGCCGGGTTCTGGGCGGCTAACAGGGTGGTGCTCTGGACCCCGACGGTGGGAAAGGGCCCCCAGTTTCAAGGACGCGAACAATATTTTGCGTTTTGCCGATCTAGACCAGGTGTGCTGTGAGCCAGCAAGTGCTTGCTCTCAGCTTGAACCCTGAATAGTGGTTCTCAAAGTTTAGAGCCCTGGGGGCAGACACCTGGGGAGGTTGTTAAAAATGTCCCAGGGCTTGGCTTAGCACCTAGAGTCCGAGATTCTGGGATAGATAGAGCCTGAGAAACGGTATTTTAACTAGCTTTCCAGGTGGCTCTCATGCAAGTGGCCCGGGGACTACAAGAAAAATGCTATGACTAGAGTGTTCAACTTCATAGGCTAGACTGGAGGTAGGCGCTTCGCAGAGAACTGAATGTTGGACAAAGTGTCTCTGTTTGGGGGTACTCTTCTCTAAGGGTTTAGCGAAAGGGAGAGTAATTTGAGTGCTTGAACTGCCCGCTGTGAGGGATGTTGTGAATTTTGTTTTCAAAGCATCAGAGGACTCATAAGTGAAATTAGTTTCCTTTTGGATTTGCACCGCAAAGCCAAGATACTCTGATAAGTGTTCTTATAAAATGTTGCTGATGACACTAGTAACAGGTTTTACTTCTGTCAGAGATATTTCCTTCTCAACTGTCATAAAGCGTGATTCTGATGTAGATAGCATACATGTCTGTTGACACCCTGTAGTTTATATGTAATTGCTATAATTCACTTTTAATGATGAATGAAGCTCACCCTTCTAATTTTTCCTCTTACAGGGAAGTGAGTTTTCTGCTTCAAAGTGGTGTGCAAAAAAGATGAATATGTGTGAGGGAGGGGTTGATAGAAATCTAGAGTACACCTATTTCTTTTTTGGAGCCTGTAAAACTCAGTTACTGATTGACAAAAACAGAAGTTGTTTGAGCTGCAGGAGAATTTTCACTGTTGTTTCAGAGAATCTTCCCTGGGAATTTATTGCACTGGAAACAAATAGTAATTGTATGGTGAAGTTTTATGCTTCAGTTTTTTTTTTTTTTTTTTTTTTTGACGTGAAATTTGAAGATTTTCCAAGCTCCCAAATATTCTTTTAACTGATTCAGTCAAGATTAGAAGCTCTGACTAGTTTCAGGATTTTGGAAATTTCACAATTTCTTCAGTGTTGCTTCACCTGGAAACAAGCGTAGGTCTGAAGGAGAGAGTAGAAGAGTCAAAAGGACTCACACTCTACTTTGTCTCTTGAATGTTAATTGAAATTCTCCTTTGAGTTCTCTGTACAGGTGTTCATGACTGGGCACCCAAAGGAAATTTGCTTGTCAGAGTTGTACTTTATAGGTAGGTGAAAGTATCTTTAAATCCTGTGTTACTTACGTCCTGACAGTATTCTAAAATCTACTTGTCTCAAAGTTCTGTTGGTGCTTAGGAACCTGGAAGTCCACTTTTAAGCCTCTTCCTACATTTGCTGTGGTCTGAATTTCAGTGTATAGGTTACTATTTCTGTTTTGTTATTGCATCACATTCAGACCACATTATCCAAGTGAGTGATTTCTCTTTTGTGTTTCTGCATTAAAAACAGTGTGAATAAGAATTATTTTCTGGTGCAGTTATATATTTGAAAGAATGTGGTGTATAAACTTTCCATTCTTTTTTTTTGAGGGGGGCGGGGTGGCGGTGGTAGAGGATGTGGGGACCAAACCCAGGGCCTTTTGCCTGCTAGGCGGGTACTCCACCATTGTGCTGTGTTTCTAGCCCTAATTTTTCACATCTTTTAGATGTTTTTTTGTTTTGTTTTGTTTTGTTTTAGAATTGTCTGACCCTTTGGATGTTACTGATTGATAGGTGAAGGGAACCTCTTAAAAAGTCTTTCCAGCTGGGGTGTAGTGGTGCACACCTGTAATCTCAGCACTGTGGGCAGCTGAGGCAAAAGTATCAAAGTTCAGGTTTGGCCTAGAATACATAGCAAGACCCTGACTTAAAGTACTCTTCTACCCCCCCAAAATCCTCTTCCCTGTTTTTTTTTCAAACTGCTGTCCTAAGTGCTGTAGCGTTTCTGAAAGCTTACACTGGACATAGGAAGGGTGCACTGACTAGAAGTGAGCTAAAATAGTAGGGCAGTTAATTAGATCATCTGAACACTATTACTATATACTCTTTGGGCAGGTTAATTTGGAGTACTTGCAGTGACAGTCATACACACTTGCTGGGTGTCAGTTTCAGATTGCTCCTGACCTCAGTGCTATTGGTCACTGCTTCATGCTGGGAACTCTTTATTTATTTATTTATTGGTACCGGGAATCGAACGCAGGACCTTGCACTTGCCAGACAGGTGCTGTGCTGCTAAGCTATATCCCGGCCCTGGGAACGCTTTTAAAAAACGGTGTTGGCAGAGAAAGAAATTTTTGGAGAAGTTCACTGGAGTAGTATATATCCCGGGGGATTGTTTTTTTTCAGATCTTAATGATGCTCATTCTTTACAAAGAAAGAAAGACATTTGATTCTTTCAAATGTCTTGTAGGACAGTATTGTCTTTTCTAGACAAAGAAGTAGATTTTAGGTAGGTGGAGGGGTATAAATCCTCTTGCTTGTTAGGAACAATTTGGGAAGAATAGCCAAGGAAATTTCTCCTTAAATTGAGTGTATTATCCTTAAGTGAATTCTCTGGGGCTTTGAGAAACTTCATTGCATGCTTTATCTTGCACTTTGATTCATGACTGACCATTCTTACATCAAACATTTTTGCCTTTGAAGTAGAAGAGATACTTTTTTCTTTTTTTAAAAAAAATGTACAGTCTAAAAAAGATCAGAATGAAACACTGCTGAATTGTTCTTATACCAAAAGCTGAAGGTATACACAGTTTTAATAAAAGTGAATATTTTGTACCTTTTGATGTAACTTCCCTTTAGAGATTTTGTTTCCTCCGTCTTAGAATTCTCAAGCTCTTCCTGACTGCTGTTTAAATAGTGGGTAGCCAAATTTTCAGACATGCTTCTTAAATTATTCTATGAAAATTTGCTATCTCAGCTCGTACTTAATTAGTATCAAAGGAATGATATCTTGTAGTGAACATTAGTACTTTGTACCAGGATTTATTGTAGGTTTGCTCAAGTCAACACTGACCATTGTGGCATGCACTTTCTTGAGATACAAAGATAGATAGTTTGCCCCTCTGGAGCTTTTGGTCTCCTGAGTTATAGGAAAGCATCCAGATATGGCATAATAAGTGTTCTCATAAATGGTAAACTGATATAATTAAATCCTTGTTTCTGCCCACTGTCCAGGCATAATTATTATTAATTCCTTCTTTCACTCTCAGGTATCTTGGTTTGGAAGATAATCATATGTACTGTGGGTCAGACAGTGGGGATACTGAAAAGAGACATTTAACTCACTAGCAGAGATCAGGGAATCCTTCCTGGAAGAAGATGCTTTTTTTCTTTTTTCCCAGTTCTGAGGCTTGAACCTAGTACTTGAACCTTTGCACTGAGCTCTACCCCCACCCTTTTTAAAATTTTGAGGCAGGGTCTAAGTGGCTAAGTTGCTCAGGCCAGGTTTAAATTTGATAACCCTCCTGCCTCACCCTCCCAGGTGCTGGGATTATAGGTGTGTGCCACCACATTGGGCTAGGAAGATGCTTTCTGAGCTGAATCTTGAGGGATAAGTAGGAAATAGCCCTTTCCACAGAGGACATAAACAGGTGCTGACGAGAAGAAATAGCAGAGAGGAATGATAGTATATGAATGTGAGTGTGAATGTATTTGCAGATGTGTGGGAATTGGATATACCTATGAGTAGTTACTGGAACATAAAGTTTGTGAGATGTCATCGTGGCATTCAGGTAGAGACACAGGCAGGGACCAGATTATGTCCTGTTTACTCTGAATCCCTGTTCTGTGTATTTGTTGAATGAAGGATGACAGCATACTAAGAATGGATTTGAGGAAAGCAAAGGGCTTTCCTTTGTTTTCAGTCCAGCTTTGAGGGCTGGACTGGAAGATATTAGTGAAGGGGCTATTAATTAGAGTAAGGTAAGAGACTGGCTGTGGGACTTGGAGGGCAGGTGAGAAGGTCACCTGGTTTTCTGAATTAGGTGATTACAGAAAGACTGCTGATCATGGTAGGGAAAGAAGAGTGGGCCTGGAAGGAAAATGAATTAGAGTGGAAGTGAATAAAGAGTAAATAGTTGAGGGAGTATGTTATGTACAAAGCTGACATTTAAATCTCAAGCTTGGGAAGTCATAAGGGCTAGTGGTAGAGATCTTACCAGAATTGAAATAGTACTTTTGCACTGTAAGAGATGACAGTGTTACGCAAAGAGAATAAAAAAAAATTGAGAAAAGAGAAGCTAAGGATCATGGGAAATAGGAGTTTTGTTTTACCTTCTGCTTATCCAAATCTTGACTTCCTTTAGTGCTAAGACATTAGGTTCTTCCATGGAGTGCTTTCAGTAGCAGTTCTGTTAGACTTTTTGCTTTTTACATTTTACTGGTGACAGAGCATGCTTAGTTGTTACGATTGTTACATGACCACAGGATGTTAGCTTGGAGTTGCCTCAGCAGCTGAACAGGTAAAGAAAGTACAAAGACACTGACAGACCTTTCCTTTCCTTAGAAGAGTAATACTTCTAAAACAACTTAAAAAGAGGGACTTAAAGTTGCTCATTAAGTTCCAGTGACTTAATTATAGATGATGCCTACATAAACCCGGCATTGTGTCTCTTGTTTCACTTACCCCAAACACATGATATCATAGCATCATGTTGTCAAATGGCAGAATGTACTGTAGCAGTTAACACAAGAATTTCACAACGTAGTGGCACAAGAATACCACTTAAAAATACAGGTACTTATCACACTTCCTTGGGAAAGAAAATCTGAATGAATTTCTGTCTTATAACTTACTGTGCAGCAGTATATATTCTGTAGTTTAACAAGTATCACATTTAGTAGTCACCAGAGTTGTAAATTCTTGGATATCATATAACATGTTTATTAAGAAGATACGTCCTTAGAATTGAGAATTACACTATTTCTTGAAGTCATTTTCAATATACTGGGTATAGGTATAAGTTTGCTTTCTGAAGTAATCTTTCTTTTTTTGTTTTTTGTTTCTAAACGGTGGTGGGGATTGAACTCAGGCCTTCATGCATACTAGGCCAATGCTTGGAAGTAACTTTTATGGAAAAGTAACTGTCACTAGCAGTACCTCATAGCAGAACTATAGCTCATGGTATTGATTGATGGATATACATGGAAATTGTACATTAAAATTAGGATATTTATCTTTCTTTTTTTAAATGTTTCTTCAGGTATTAGAAAACTACTCAGATGCTCCAATGACACCAAAACAGATTCTACAGGTCATAGAGGCAGAAGGATTAAAGGAAATGAGGTTTGTATTGCTCTTTTTGCTTATCATGAGAGTTTCACAGGACATACGTCTTTTAGTTATTTAGTGATCTGAGTCTACCTGTTTATGTATCTCTTGTGTGTTTGGTGCTGGTGTTGAACCATCTGTGATTCTTGTGTTGTGTGTCCTCTGAATGGAGAGTGGGAGTAGGCAAATATCCATATCTTTTCATAGATCTTGGCCTAGAGCTTCTCTTTTGTGTAAGGAATCAGGACACATTTTATCTTACAGTCTGTTTTGCAGGTTTCAGTAATAGAGAAGGGGCAAGTCCTGGTCAACCCTACTGTGTCTAAACTACGCTTCTCTTTTTGCCATACTACCTAAGTTGTTGTCTGTAGAATCCAAGAAGAGTGACTTCATCTGCATAAAACCCTCTGGCTGCTTCTCTTTATCCACTGATTCTGGCCTTTCATGATGTGAATTTGCTGTTTTGGGGTGATTTTTATTTTCTTATGATGGACTTTTTCCAGATAAGCAATAAGTTAGAAACACAGAAGACATTGTAGGCATGAAAACCAGTGACTGTCCTTAATCTTCTTTCTCCTCAACTTTATCTCAACTTTTTTTTTTTTTTTAATTTAAATGAGGAGGGAGGAATACAACATAATCTCTTCTTGGGAATCATAGTAAACAGTTTACTGGTCAAATGATAGCTGCTTGAACTGATCTTTTTAGGGTTAAAGGGTCCCCAACTGCCAGTTGTAGGATCAAATATTCTTGAATTGATGTTTTGTGGGGAGAGAGAATTACGATTGCCTAGATCACAGTTAATTCAGCTTGTGCACCTAGGCACTATGTAGTGTTATAACTATACTTTATTTTTGTTTTCTATGGGCTATTTCCCATCTTGCTGCTGTCTGCACTGCTACTGGACCACTATTCCTATAGAAGGTAAATTAGTCCCTTTGGGACAGTTGGAATTGAGAACCTCACCTAGTTTGCTTCTTGCTTTTGGAGGGTTATGAAGCAGTCATGGTGGCCATGATGAGTGAGCAGCTCTGTCAGTTTTAGACAGAGGGATAATGTGTAGGAGTCACAGAAGGACTCTGCCAGCATGCTGTCCCCTTCGTTGCAGAGATGTTAGCACACCCACTTGCTGCTCCAGATTCTGCACCAGGGTTCTTTTAGAGATCGGTTCTTGGTGCATTTTCTTTTTTTTTTTTAAGCATCCAGTGTATTCCAAATCAGAGTAATAGGGTTTTTTAAATGACTTTTTTTATACTCAGAATTTATTTTTAATAGTCTGTAAATTAGGACCTCTGCTTCTCAAAAATGCTAAGAGGCTTTGCTTAAGACATACATATATATATATTTTTAACATGTTGATAACGAGGGTAGAGAAGATAGGCAGGTAAATCTTAGCACTAATGTGTTAATGGCCACATTAGTTAATATTACTGGACATTTATGTATGTTTTTGACAGCTTTTCTGTTTTAAGACTCTGTAGCTCTCTTACTAAATTGTCATTATTTTGTGACCTACTGTTGTGGCAGGGACTATGAAGTATCTTAATATTCCATCTTTTTAGATTAATGTTTTAGCATTGCTGGGTATTAAATCTCTGTGACTTTTTTGTTTTGTATTAGGAATCAAATTCGGGACCTTGTACTTGCCAGGCAGGCACTGTGCTACTGAGCTATATCTCCAGCTTGATTTTTCTTTTTGCATTCAAATTTGATTGATTGTTCCTGGACCGGTGTTGACTAAAACAGCTACCTTTCTTGCCAATAGAAAAAAAGGAAATGAAATTCTGTTTCTTTTGTGTACTTATTAGAAAATATTTAACTGAACAAATAAAGATGGGTTTGTTTTATTGGGATGTCATTGATTCTGTGGTCTTTGTGTTGATAGTCCTATATGGAAGTTCCTGAGCATGATATGTAGGTTCAAATGTAGCGAGTAGGAAGCTTAGTTAAATTTTATTAAAATGTGAGTGTTTAAATTTTATTAAAATATAACTTGAAAAAATTGTGTGATTTTTAAAAATTTCTTGGAAATTTGATTCATTTGGTTAGCAAGTATTAGGTATAGATTTCAGGTATCACATCATGTATCTTGCTCCAGACCTCTTAGTGTGATTTATGAGAATTTCAGCTGGCTACTCATTTACTACTTTCACAGTATAATTATTGTCACGGGATTTTTTTTTTTCTTCAGTATTTCTTCATATCTTGATTTAAAAATGAGTGGGAAGGATGAAGTCTTTGGTAAGTGATATATGGATTTGTATCCTCATACAAATCCTTATTTGTATACCTCATCCATTCTTTTGTGTTTTACAGTGGGACATCCCCTCTTGCGTGCCTCAATGCCATGCTACATTCCAACTCAAGAGGAGGAGAAGGGCTGTTTTATAAATTACCTGGTCGAATCAGCCTTTTTACACTGAAGGTAAGGAATATATACTTTGTTTTAGTGCATTGGTTCTCAAGCTTTCAGTGTTCAAAAGAGTGACCGGGTAGGAGCTGGGTGTGGTGGCATACACCTGTAATCCCTCACTTGGGAGGCTAAGGAGTGAGGATCACCAAGAGTTTGAGGCCAGCCTGGGGCTATATAGTGAGTTCAAGGCCAACCTGAACTAGATAGGGAGACCCTATCTCAAAAAACCAGCTTGGTAGGTCTAGAATGGTGCTCATGAATTTGTTTTTGTAAGAAGCAGTTAGGCACTTAGTTGCACCTAAATGATGCTCTGGTATATAGAGTACTCAAAATATAAAGTTGCTATTTCTGCGTTCAGCTTTGCTTTGTTGTTTTGTTTTTGTTTTTTTGGTACCGGCAGTTGAACTCTCAGCCTCACACTTGCCAGGCAGCGCTGTGCCACTCAGCTATAGCCCCAGTCCTGTGTTCAGCTTTGCTTATCCGTATCTTTATAGATTATATGCAGTTGAAAATAAGCCTGTATGAGAATGATTACAAATATGCCTTAGTTAAGATTTTGTTTGTAATAATTTTGCGAGGGTTAAATTATTGGATAACTAAAGTAATACCTACTGTATGGAAAATAAACTGGTGCCTCGGTTCACGAACTTAATTTTATGATTTTGGGGGAAGATGGCCGTGTTTGTGTTTGTGTGGGGAAGATGGCTGTGGTTGTGTTTGTCACCTAATGTGGAGTTTGTGAATGGAAGCAAAATTTTGTCAAATGCTTTTGAGAACTGAATTGTTTGTGAATAGAATCATTTGTGAACCAAGGTATTACTGTAACTGAAATAATGAACATTAATATTAAGTGTCACTATTACAGAGGAAAAGGAAGAGTTCACAATAAACCTTAAATAGGGCTGAAATGAGCAAACTTTTTTTTAACCATTTTTGATACATATGGTTATCATTTGGATCATGAGCCTGCATAATTTTTCTGTAAAGGGCTAGAAAATACTTTAGGTTTTTCGTGGTCATATTGTTTATATCATAAGTACTTACTTACCTCTGGCCTTGTAGCAGAAAAGCAGGCCATACGTAAACAAATTGGATAAATCTGTGTGCCAATACATAAACAAGTATTTATTTTATTTACAGGTGTCTTTTGTTTACAAAAATAGGTCATGGATCATATTAGCTGACCCCCTGATTTTGACATAAAATGACTTGTTGACCATAAAGAAACTGAAAATTTGATGCTGATTATACATTTCTCCGTAATGTATTTGTAAATTGCAATAATCAGTATATAAACTTCGTTTCAGTTTTGTTTTCTTGATAGACTGTTTATTCAAAATCAAGTGAATACCTGGGTAAATCCTAACTATATAACCTGTAGTCGTAAAACTTGGTCTTTGTATGTATGTCAGATGCGTATCTTTTTGTTAGTGTATTAAGATGGGTTTTTGCTGTTGCTCAGGCTGGTCTTAAACTCCTGGGCTCAGGGTGTCCTCCCACCTTAGCCTCCTGAGTAGCTGGGACTACAGATGCATGCTTTTCTTATACTCTAGTTTGGAGAGAAATAGACCCACCTGAGGCCAAACCCTAGCTTTATAATCTTGGGTGCACTTACCCCCTTTTTATATACTGGCATTGAATCAGTCCTTAACAAATGGTAGGTTTTATGGTATTCCTGGATTTTTCATCTTTAATTACTTATTAATGGCATTGTGCTAGTGAATATTATGTAATAAATATTAATATAATGTGTAGTTTATATATAACAAATATGGCTAATGACATTTTCCTTTTTTTGGCCAGGGTAGTAGTGGGGATTAAAGCATTTGTACTAAGCTACATCTCCAGACTACTTTTTGAGACAGGATTCTGCTAAAATGCCCAGGCTTAATCTCACCTCAGCCTCCCATCATACTTCTAATTTTAAAAGGAGAATTACTGTAGGGTTTGTGGTTTTTTTTGTTTTTTTTTCCAGTCCTGGGGATTGAACCTGTGGTCTCTCCTACGCTAAGCACTGAGCTACACCACTTCACCCTGAGTATTACTTTTCTTTATGTGTACCTTGAATGTAGGAATTGAATTTTTTGTTTTGCTTTTTGACAGTACTTGGAATTGAACGTAGGGGCCCTTTATTCTGAGCTGCATCCTCAGCCCTTTTTAAACATTTTAAAATACTTTTGAGCCAAGACTTTGCTAAGTTCCCTAGGTGGAACCCAGATTTGCAGTCCTCCTGCCTTAGCTACTCACTATGCACTGAGATTATAGATATGTGCCATTGTGCCTGACTGGAACTAAGTTTTATTTGTCTTTGTAGCTTGGCTCTGGACAGAATTCTTTGCATAGTCCGTTTTTAATAAATGTTTGAACTAAATTACATTTTTTCATTTTAATTTTAATGTATCTTTCAGTAAACACGATTGTATGAACCTGCTGTAAGCTTAGGGGTGTTCTGTTAGTCTGCAGTCCGTGTCTGAGGTGCATTGATTGAAGATGAGCTCAGCACATGGTCTCATCGCCTTTGGCCTCTGTTGCTTATCCTTCATAGCATGTTGCTCATTGGCCCTGTAAGCATCACTTCTCTGATACTCATTTTGTTCTTTTTGGATTAATGAATTGGTTTGTTTGTCTGGTTCTGCTAGTTAGACTGAAAAAAATCATTGAAGATAGAGTCTATATTTTATTTCAGTATCCACAATACTAGAAAGTAAGCTATCTTCAATACATGTGTACTTAGTGGATGAATTAGCGAGTAGTGGCTATGTTTTGGCACTTCTGTTATTTTGTTTTGACACATGATGATAAATGCTGTTCACAACACCTCCCCTCTCCCATAGGGTTTGAACCCAGGCTCTCAATATGCTAGGCAGTTCTATCACTGAGCTACATCCCCAACCCCTGCTTAAAATTTTGATGAAACTATTTGTAGATCTGCCTCTGATGTATAGCTCATATCTTTTGTTGTGGCTCAGGTGCAATTTTAATTTGCTTAAGTATCTCTTAGTAGTTTTGATCTAATATGAGAAGCAATATATGTACATGTAATAAGAAAGCAAAATCCAAGTGAACATACACAGTTCTGCTACCTGTAACCTAAATAATTTGCATGTGTATTTGAAAACAGTGGATTATACTTTCTTTATAGCTTTGCTGCATATTTTATTCAATTAATATGTTTTGAATCACTTGCTTATTCTTTTAAGAGACTTTCACAAGGATTCCAAATCCAGGTTATGAATGTGTGGTAATTTATTAGCATCTTGTTAAATGCCTCGTAAACACCACACTGTGTCACACAAGTTGCATAACCATTTACTTTTTTGTTGTTTAGAACTAGATGAGAAAAGGGATTGAAAGCCTGAGCCAGCTAGTTATTGTCTTGATCACCTGAGAACTCAGGTCTGCCCAATAAATAGGAGTCTAAGGTGGTGTTGAGTATATATTTAGTGTTCTCTTTATTTTTTATTTTGAGAAATTTAAAATCTGCCAAAAAAATTGAAGGACTACAGTAGTGAACACCTCACCCATCTAGCATTCACCTAGATTCACTAATTATGTTTCTCATATTAGCTTTATTCCTCTATATATGTACATATTTTTTCAGAACAATTTCAAAGTGTTAATAAGTACGGACAGGATACTTCACTCTAAACGTTTTAGATTATTGTCTTAAGAATAAGGACATTTTCAAAGGGCATCATGGAGCACGCCTGCAGTCCCAGCCTGCAGTCCCAGCACTGAGGCAGGAGGATCATGCCAAATTCAAGGCCAGCCTGAACTACATAGTGAGATACTGTCTAAAAAGTACGTACGTACATACATACATACATACATAAATAAATGACGTTTTCCTGTATAACTATGGAAAGTATATGATATATAGTCCCTTTTCAAATTTTTCTTTAGTTCCAAAAATCCTGTGTCCAGTCAAGACTCATGCATTACTTTTGATTGTCATGTCTCTTTAGTTTCCCGTACAACAGTTCCTTGCCTTTTTCTGTGTCTCATGGCATTAATATTTTTGAGCAAGTCAGTTGTGTAGAATTAAGTACATTTTTTAAAGTTTTGGCTATTTCCAGGCTCCTTTATGTTTTACTGCTTAGATCATATGTACTGTCCCAGGTTGTATCCCCCAGCTACTTAGGAAAGGATAGAAGTGGGTGGGGTGTTTTACATAGTGGTCTACCACAAGGTAGTTTGGTCAGGATGTTGCCTGTAGTAAGGGACAGAAGACACCAGTTAACTCACATTTCTCATTTTTCCTTTTTAAACTACTAGTGACACCTTTGAGATCCTTTGGCATAAGTCTTTCTTCATGTGTTAAGGGAAGGAAAACTTATACGCAGAAGAGCTTGATAGTTTTTTCTTCTCAACTACTTGGAAATTTTTTTTGTGTGAACCATCAGGATCAGAATTTATTTTATCCTGTGGTTGTGCTACTTATTTGAAAACAGGAATTTTTCTGTTATTATATTTGTGTGGCCTTATCTGTGATTACCAAAGGTTTACTCTAAGTGGGAGTCTTTTGTTGGGCATGCCACAGGGTTCCTTCTCTGATAAAAGCTGTTCTAGGTGTGCCTCATACTTTATATATAGATGTTTACATCAGTACTCCAAGCGAGTCCATGAATGGATGGGATGTATGGGATAGATGAAATCTCTTGTTTTCAGTTCTTGATTTGAATTACTTTCCTTAAGCTTTTCCTGAAGTCACCTATTAGTATTGGTCATTGCCTAGTTAGGGGTAGGATTTATATTTTTCTTACACACCTGGAATTTTGTTTCTTTTGCCATTCAACCAAGTGAATGACTTTGTAGGGTTCTGTTTTTAGGACTTTCATGCTGGACTAGTATGCTTTTATGACCTGGTGATTGTGTTGTTAGTGGGTTTAAACTGGATTAGTGAATAGTCATTCCAGCATTTGCCATCAGGCATAATTAGTTATATTACTAGTACTGAATTTTGTTATTGAATGCTGCTCAAACAGAGATGTCACTTAGAGCTGTTGACCCTTCGTTATACGTCATGTAGTGATACAGAGCTCAAATGTCAGGACCTTTTAAAATTCAGCTAACAAGGTCAGTTGAAACTTCTAATGTAGAATATTTGAAGTATAAAAAAGCACTTTGGTAAAAATAAATGACCAGAAGTAGAATTCCACTTGCACTAATATCAGTAGTCTGCAAGCAAAAGAAAGGAAAAATAGGAATGTGAAAGGAGATAATTGTTGCATCTTACAATGTTGTGTAAATAATACAATTAAAATTTTTATGCACAAATCCACACTTACTAGCAATTTCAGAACTATATAACCATTAAATATCAAAAGTACAGAGTAATCCTTGTTTTAGATATAATAAACTCAAAACCATAGAGCCTGTCATTAGATAAGCAGTATCAAAATCCATTTTTTAAAATGAGTTTTTGAAAAACTTAATGTTAAGTTTTTTGGTTCGTATTTCACAGAAGAGATGCAATGGAACAAGCACATGCTGGATCACAAGGGGAAAGCATCTGGGAAGTGGGTGGGTGTGCCCTACCTTGGGTTTCATGGTCATCTGTGTTAAGGTTCTCCCGTTGCCTGATATATATGAAGATTACATGTGTCATTGTCATCATTACATCAAGGAAGGAGAGCCAGATAGAGTTTTATGATAGAAAGAAAAGAGCTGGGGCTGGGGATTTAGCTCAGCGGCAAAAGCGCCTGCCTGGCAAGCGCAACGTCGTGAGTTCGGTTCCCGGTACCAGAGAAAAACGAAACAAAAAAAAAAAAAAAAGGAAAGAAAAGAGCTTTTGTTATCCAGTGTTTTGGGAGTTTTTTTTGGCCCAGAATCTATTTTGATTTTTGATATATCAAACAGTGGTCTCTTTTACAAATGCAGATTAGGGCCAGACCTGGTGGTGCAGGCCTGTAATCCTAGCATTTGGGAGGCTGAGGCAGGAGGCTCATTAGAGTTCAGTGGTAGCCTGGGCTACACAGTTATGTCAGGGTCAGCCTAAACTACATAGCTAGACCTTGTCTCAAAAAACCAAAACCTACCAAACAAAAAAAACCATGTGACTGTCCTTCTTGTCCCTTGGCTGCTTTTCTTTTCTTTCTTTTTTTTTTTGTACTGGGAATCGAACTCAGGACCTTGCATTTGCTAGGCAGGCGCTATGCCACTGAGCTTTATCCCTGGCACCTCTTGCCTACTTTTCTAAACTGCCCTCCTAGCATTTTCTGTTTGATCACTCATCACCCTTCAGGTGCCTAAACTTTTAATCTGTCTCACAAACGCCTCAAACTTGGGTACACTACAGGGCCTTTGTACTTTCTGCCTAGAAAAGTCTGGTAATGTCTTATTATTTGGTACTCAATCCAACTGTGTCTTTTTAATGATGTTTTCTCCACCAGTCTAATTCCACAGCATGACTGTTGGTTTTGTTTGTTTTATATCCCTATGCCCATACCTGAATAACCTTGTCTATATTGTTAACCTACTTTTAGCATCCTCCCTGTAGAAGATTGGTGCAGAGACTTTGTTTTCACTCTGCTGAATCCTACGTCTGTAACATAGTAGGTACTTAGTAAATACTGACTGAAAGAGTAGTATGTGGTGTTAACTGGATGTTGTGGCACACACCTGTAATGTCAGCACAAGGGAGACTGAAGCAGGAGGATTGCTGAGAGTTTGAGACCAGCCTGGGCTACATAATGAGTTCAAGGCCAGCATGAACTAAATAGTGAGACCCTGCCTGCAAAAAAAGACAAAGAAAAAAAAATTCTCCTTATATTTTACCTTTTTTTAAAAAAATCAGTTTTTGTTATAGAATGTGCATATTTTGGGTTATTTTTTTCCCGTTCAGCATGTTAACTTCTGAGAACACTTTTTTCCCTTGCCCTCTTTTTAGTACTTACACATAAATCTGTGAAGGAATCTGCTGACATAAGAAATCTTTTCCAGGTTGTGGTCGTAATTTTTAATTGAAGGAAGAAATAACCATAGGAAGTTTAATGTTTTGCTTTAAAATATAGCAATCTTTTTTAAAATAATGTTTTTGTATGTGTAAATCTTATACATATGATCTTAATGCTTAGCATCCTACAATTTTAGTTGGGGAAGAAATCACAAGTCATCCAGTTTATTTTTATTTTATAGATAGAAAACTGAGCTTCTGACAGATTAGGTGACTTAATAAGACTGTACCGTGTGACACGTGTGAGGTTGAGTTGAGACTAGAACTGAGGGCTCCATCTTTAAGTTTGATTTCTCTATGCTAATTTAAAATAGTTCTTAAGATTTCTGTGGCCTTTGGCCACTTCTTTATTTTTGTTTTTTCATTTGTTTTGAGATAGGCCTTGTAGTTTAGACTGGTCTTGAAATCAGTATATGTCCCATGCTAGCCTCCAACAGCGATCATCCTGCTTCAGCCTGTTGAGTGCTGGCATTATAGGTATGTGCCGCCATGCTTTGGCTAGTTTTATAATTTTAAGCAAAAGTAACTTCACGTCTTTAAAGCGAACTCAATTATGCCTGGTTGATTTGAATTTTTTGACTCTGTATCTCCACTTAAACTTGTCTATTATCATGGCAGTTAAAATGAGTTGAATTATTGAAAAGTTGCCAAACTTTTATCTCACAAAGTGGAACTGTAAAATGTAAATAATGACTGAGATTGCTGTTGTTGAGTCATGGGCGTCCAGCTTCTCTCATCTCTTGTGGATTCCACTGTTCCCACCCCATTTCTTGAGAACGTACAGCCTCTTTCTTGGACCCTGGAAGCTCTATTGAAAACCTTCTGGGTGGGCTAAAAGCTAGTAAAGACCTTCCCATACTCTCATCCTACCACCTAGACTGTTGTGTATGAAAAGTAAGTCATCAGTGGATGTTTTCTTTTCTGTTCTTCTGTGATGCATTTGGCATTTCCTCAAGGCTGCTTCTTCTGTTACAAACCCTGCTCCACTCTGTGCTGTAGGAGGTCTGCACCTAATGTATATTAGTAGAGTGGTACCATTTGCTGTAGTTAATTGTAGCAGCAGTTTGGTTTTAGTGGAGACTGACCCTGAGCTACTAAAAGTTCCCTTTCCAGGGATATCTAGATCTGCCTTTGAAAGGTATATTCTATTACCAGGATTTCTAGTCAGTGTGGGGAGAAGAATGCATGAGATTGTTTCAGAGCCCTGCTTAAGAGATGTGCTGTCTTTTGCCGTTCTACTTCCTGACATTGCAAGCCCTGTGAAATTGTAAAGGTCAGACAGCAGTTGGGAAAGCATTACCAGTTGGAATAATTTTTTGGTAGTCATGGGAGGGAACAGGGTGATAATTTCACAGTTGCAAAAGTGATTTTTTTTCCCCCTTTGGGTACAGAGGCTTGAACCCAGAGCCTTTGCACCAAGCTACATCCCCAACCCTTTTTATTTTTTTGAGACTGGGTCTTGCTGAGTTCCTGAGTTGCCAAGGCTGGGCTTAAACTTGTGGTCCTCCTGCGTTAGCCTCCCATAGTGCTGGAATTATAGGCAACCACCATGGCTAGCTAAATGATACGCGTGTATTTTTAAAACAAAAAGGGTTGTAAGTGTTTCTGTTAAATGTGATTCCCACCCCCCCACCCGAAGCAGGGTCTCACTATGTAGTTTAGCCAGGCCTTGAACTCACAACAATATTCCTGCCTCAACCTCCTGAGTGCTGGGATTACAGGCATGTACCACCAGACCCAGCCTGTTAAATGTGATTTTAAAGCACCTGTGTTGTGGGAAAAAGATGCACATGCTCTAGGATGCCTTGGGACTGTGTTTGAATTGTTTTTCTTTAAATCAGTTCTTCAGATCAGACTTCAGGAGAGAGAGGTATTTGAGGAATTTGTTTAGTCTAAGAAAGTTGCTTCTCTTTCTGACTTAGCTAAATCTGGAAGAAAAATGGGAACTGATGTTTGAGTGCCAACAATATTTCAGATAGCCATCGTATTCATAGGGGTTCTTGTGAAGTATAAATGTTTTTTGTTCCTGTATTAATGAGGAACTGATTTGAAAAGCTTAACGGTTTGTTCTTAAACATGGAGGACAAGTTAGGAGGCCTGAAGCTTCAGCTAAATGAGTCATTTCTCAGATGTTTGGGATGCATGCTCATGTTCAAGGTTTGGAAGGAATAACTTCAGCTTCTTCGTGCATCATGAGGCAGGAGAGGAGTAAGGAGCAAAAAAAAAGGTATGTTTTTTAGGGAGTGCTGTTTTGATTCAGTAATAAATGGGCTTTGAAATATATGCCTTTAAGTATCAGCTTATTCTTTTTAGTCTTTTTCAGGATACAGACGAACCTTCATGTCTGTTTTTGTTTGGAAGGGTATATGTCTTAGCAATTCCACTTTTAGCCCTCTTCCCCTTTAGTCTCTTTACCGTGCCACCACCTAGCCTACATAACCCTTATATACCAGATACTGAGATAGCTGTGCTTGGTCTTTCACTTTGCCCTCTTATAAGCCAGTGGTTTGCTCATTTGTAATCCACACAGTATGTGATGATGACATGTTTTTGATACCTGTCAGTAGTTTCCCATGGCATTTATTAACAAAACCCCAAACCTTGCTCATCTGCCCTGCCTTTCTTTGTGTTTTGGATTCCTTAAGCTCCTTAGAGTTTCTCATTCCAAACTCTCTTGCCCAACAACTTAAATGTTACTTATGCGTTTTACCTCTAAATTGGATGCTCCTATTATATCTGAACTTCACTTCTTATCCCTTATAGTGTGCAATTATGTGTGTAATTTGTGTGATTGCCTAATATGTCTCTACTCACTAGCCCTTAGGGGCAGAGAATCTGTTACTGTATTTTCATCTTGGCTGTATCCCTAGAGCCTGTTACAGTATGTATTCAATAGATATTTGTTGGAAAAATGCAGTAGAAAAAACACATAGGTGATTACTGCTTGGGAAATGTGAACACTGAGAACTGTGGTAGCAGCTGAATTGGTTTAGGATAGAGATTTGTAGTGTCAAAATGGAAATAATATAGTATGGGATGCTCAGCAGGATGTTTTTCATGGAACAGGGTGATTGAAAACCTCCAAAGAGTGAGGGGTAAGGGGAGAGGGAAGCAGTTTTAATCTTAAAGAGAAAAATAAGCAAGGCATAGTGGCACATGCCTGTAATTTCAACACTCTGAGACTGAGGCAAGAGGATTGCAAATGCAAGCCAGCCTGGGCGACTTAACCACTTAGTGAGATCCTGTCTCCAAGTAAAAATTGAAAAGAGCTGGGCTAGGGATGTCATGCAGTGTCGAGGCCCTGGGCTCAATCCTAGTGCCACCAAAAAAAAAGGAAAGGAAAAAATAACAAATCAGTGTTGTGTTTGAAGTCTGTTGTCATTCTGATTCCTGGTCTTTTGTACATTCCCATTAATTTCCACCCCCTTTCCTATTGTATATCCCAGAGATCCTCTAGGATCTTCTTTGTAATTACATATCTTGGTATGGGTATTTATTTTTTTTTACTCTTTGTGCAGGTGGGGCTAGAGATTTATGTTTCTCAGGTCTGGGAAATTATTTTACATTTTTTCTTGGTGGAAGGTACCTAGTGTGTTTTCTGATAATGTCGATATAATTTTATTTTAGAAACATTTTGTAATACAAATATTATATATTTATTATGTAGCCCATGTTTTTTCTATTTGTTTCACATCACAGTCTTATTCAAATTTCAGTGGTCTTGGTTGAGGGCTAATGCTTGAGAGAGCCAGGACTCTTAAATACTGATGAGAAATTCAGTACATTGTGGTTTTGGGGCCTCACTTGTCTCCTGCAGAAGTGGAGAAGTCGTTGCTGCTTAGATGCATTGTGCTGGAATGAGTGTCTCTCTCCTCCTTATACAGACTGTTAATCCCCATGTTCTCATCCCCGTACCTCATCTTTGTCTGTCATGGTCCCTGGTTTATGTTCTGAGCTTATCTGGGATTTGGGGAGTGAATCTTCTTGGTTGTTTTCAGTATCATTGTCTGTAGCACTTAGATATCATCTTTGCTTTAACTCTTCTCCTTTGGTTCTCCATCTGTTTTTTTAGGACTTGCAGGTTGCCATATGTTCTCACTCTGGACAGTCCTCCGTGTTCATTAGATTTCTATATTCAGTTACCTTTGTATTATCTGTATGTGTGGTTATAGCTCAGAGTTAGCATGTATAAAACCAGTCTCATTTTTTACCCTAGATCTGTTGTCTTGCTTTATAGATACTGTCTTGCCTATATAAATTAATGGGAACTCCATATTTTTTAAAAAATTAAGACAAAGGCATTTATTAAATGCATAAGGCATGGTAGTATTAGACTCTTTCAGATTGCTTAGATCAGAACTTGAGTCAACTCCCTTTTTTGCTTTTATGGCCTGTAATCATCAGTAAGTCCTGTTGGCTCTGTCTTCAGAATACATCCCATTTTACTATTACTACCACCATTATCCGGGTTTAAGTCACCATTGTCTCTCCCCTAATTTATTGTTGTAGCTTCCTAACTGTTTTTCTTTTGTATTGTTGTGTTGTTTTTGAGAGGGGGGTGTCATTATGTACCCCAGGCTAGCCTTGAACTTGTGGAGTTCCTCCTACCTCAGCCTCCCTAGTGCTGGGGTTGCAGATATGCACCTGGCTAACTAGTCTTTGCTTCTACTCTAGACATCATTTCTTCAGCACTGAAGAGATTTTATAGAAGTGTCGGAGGAGGTTTACTCCTAATCAAAGCTATCCTTTCTTACCCTCTTCCAACCTGCACTCAGAGTAAAGGCCAAAATTTTTACAGGGGCTTACATTCCCTTGTTCTGCCTCCTATCCCTTTTTATGTAGTTCTGTGCTCATGGTTCACTATGTTCCATAAATGCCTTAGTCTCATTGGTGATCTTTGAATAGGCTGGCACTGTTTATCTCAGGGCTTTTGCCTTGTTGTTCTGTTTGAAAATACCTTGTCTGCAAATGCCTGCATGCCTTGTTCCCACACCTCCATTGAATGTGACCACATTGCATCCTGTCCTGTCCACACGCACAGCACTCTCAGTCCCCCGATTCCGTAACTTACGTTTTTCTCTTTGGTATTTATCGCTGTCTGATGCGTTATATTGTGTGTATTGTTATTTATGTTTTTGAGCAGGTTCTCACTATATAGTGCAGGCTGGCCTTGACCTTACTATGTAGCACAGGCTGGCCTAGAACTCACGGTGATCCTTCTTGCCTCTGCCTCCCAAGTGTTGGGGATACAGGCAAGTGCCACCACACTTGGCTAGGGGAAGGATTTTTAGTTTTACTTACTGTGTCTCTCTAGCCCCTAAGAAAAAAAGGGGGCACTCGGTAAGTATTTGTGTTGAGTAAGTGAAGCATAGTTTATTTCCTTTTATTTGGTAATATAGTGAGTTATGTTATTTTTTTTTTTCTCTGCAGCACTCAGGCATCCTTGTACTTCTAGGGTAAATGTCATGTCGGCATGGTTTTCTTTTTAAGTATACATTGCTGGGATTATATTATAAATAATTTACTTAGGATTTTTGTATCCATATTTATAAGTGACATGTACATATTTGTGATACCCCAGTTTTGATATGAAAACAAGCTGTGTTGGTTTCTCCCTCTTTAGTCTCTACTTTATTCTCTTTTTTATTTTTTATTTTTTTTGTCTTTTTGAGACAGGGTCTCGATGTGCAGTTCAGGCTGGCTTTGAGCTCACTTTGTAGCCCAGGTAGGTCTTGAACTTGCAACGATCCTGCTGCAGACTCCTGAGTGCTGAGGTTACAGGTGTGCACCACCATGCCAGGCCATTAGTTTCTTCAAAATAGAAATTACTTCTTTTTGACAGGATGTGCATATAAGGCATATACCTACTGGACACGGTATATTTTTATTGAGAATGTTTTTATTTGTTGTGAAAATGTAGTTTATTTTTAAAAAAATGTTATAGCAGATCTGGTGACGCAGCCTGTAATCCCAGCACTCTGAGAGGCTGAGGCAGGAGAATCACAAATTTGAGCCCAGCCTAGGCAGTTTAGCAACTTAGTGAGTCCCTGTCTCAAAGTTAAAGTCAAAAGAGCTGGTAATGCAGCTCAGTGTGAAGGTGCCGGATTAAATCCTCAGAACTTCAAACAAAAATCCCACACACACTCTGCATCCACTGGTCAGCTCAAGTGCAAAACACCTTTTAGTCTTTGAGGCCTCAGCTTCTTTCTTTCCCTCCCTGCAGCAGAAGACCATCACTCAGATTTTCATACTAAGTTTCCTTTTAGGTTTAGCTACATGTATGAATTACTGAAGTGTGAGTAATATGTTACTCAAATTTTACCTGATTTGAAAAATACTCGACATGAATCATACTGTACATTTTTTTTTCCTCTGGCTTGCTGCTTTTGCTTATTGTTTCTAAGCCTGATCTTTGTTGGTGCATTTAATTGAAGTACATCATACTTTCTGGTGTAAGCTATCTTGTGAGAAGTCATGGGTGTCTCTTCTGCACTAAAGGATTTGTTTTTTTCTGGTTCTGGTGTAACAAACAGTGCTACATTGAATGCTGTTTCTTGGTGCATGTGTGCATTAGCTCCTCCGAGGTGCATGTGTTGGTCCAGAATGGGAACTAACAGCTTTTGTATTTGCTTATTATTACTAGGTAGTCCAACTGGGGTTTTTTTTGAAGTGATAGTTGAATTTGTACTCCTAGCAGTGTATGAAAATTTATGTTGTCCATAACCTGAGTACTAGCTGGGCGTGGTGGCACACACCTGTAATCCCAGCACTCGGGAGGCTGAGGCAGGAGGATCGTTGTGAGTTTGAGACCAGCCTGGGCTACAAAGTGAGCTCAACGCCGGCCTGAACTGCCTAGTGAGACCCTGTCTCAAAAAGACAAAAAAAAAAAAACTTTAAAAAAATAACCTGAGGCCTGTGGGTATAAAATAGTATCTTGTAGGGGTTTTTTGTTACTGGAAATCAAACTTAGGACCTTGTACCTGCCAGGCAGGTGCTGAGCCACTGAGCTATATCCCTGGCCTATCTTGGGTTTTTTTCCCCTCAATTTTTAAATTGATACAGTTTATGTACAATAATACTTGCTTAAAAAAAAAAACAGGTGTAAAAAAACATGTACAGTTTTGTGAGGTGTTAAAAAACGGATTGATTTCTTTAGTTCAGATTTGTTCTGACATTTTCTTTGGTATTTTAGCAGTGCAATTTAAATATGCTCTGTGTGGTTTGCATGCAGTCACCCTAGGAAATGGTGGTAGCATGATTTTTCCACTTTGAAAATAATTTATTTCTTACAGTAGCGCCCACCCCTTTTAAACATATAGTCTGTGTTTTAACAAGCACATGCACAGGTGTAATCACCACTGTATTTAAGATACAGAACAATTCCATCACCCCAAACTTCCTCCATGCACTTGTGTAGTGTCTTTCTACTACCATTACGTATTTTTGTCCCTGCAGTTACGCTTTTTTTTCTAAAATGTGATGTAAATGGAATCAGACATCATATAGTCCCTTGAGCCTGATTTTCTTTACTTAGCATGAGGTATTTAAGATTTATTTTTGCTGTAGTGTACCAGCAGTTCATTTCTATATTGCTGCATAGCATCCCATTGGATGGACATACCACATTTTGCTTATACATTCTTCATTTGATGGACAGTGTGGTCATTTCCTCCTTTTGGCTACTACCAGTAATGCTTCTCTGAATATTTAAATGCCATTCTTTATTTAGATACATGTTTTCATTATACTTGGGTAGTTTACCTTGGAGTTGAATTGTTTTGTTGTGTGGTAATTTCTGTTGAACTTCTTGAAAAACAGTCAAGCTGTTTTCCAAAGTCACTTTTACTATTGTACATTTAAATTTTTTATTTTTCAGTGAAATTTCTTTGTTTCCTTCCTGGCAGTATCATTTTTTCTGCAAATTTACTTTGATATTGATATAGCCAATCCAGCTGTCCTAATAATTAGTTTTTACGCAGTGAGATTAGTTTTTGTACCTGTATATGCATCTTGATTTTTTAAATTACATCTAGTAATTTCCATCTTTTTTTTTTTTTTGGTACTGGGAATTGAACTTAAGACTGTGCTTGCCAGGCAGGCACTGTACCACTGAGCTATATTCCCGGCCCACCATCTATTGTTTAGTATACTTGGACCATGTACATTTAATGTAACTATCAATGCAATTGGGTTAAGTCTACCACCTACTGTATTTATTTTCTATTTGGTATTTCCTTTTATTGTCACTATTAGCTTATTAGCTATATCCCTTTTTATTTCTTTTGAGGTTTCTTAATCTTTTATGAAATATGTCTTTAACTTGTCACAGACTACCTTCAAATAGTAGTATTTCATGTAAAATGCAATATTCTTAAAATAGTATTCTTCCCTTTACTGCCTCTTGGTTTTGTGCTAGTCTGTTCAGACCTTTTACTTCAACGTGGGTTATACTTTTCATAGGATATATTATAATTTCTTTTTCTGTGCACATTTCTTTTAAAGAAATATAAAAGTAAATTGTTTTTGTTTCAGGTGTTCTTCATTCCTTTGTAGAGATTCAGGTGTCATTTATTTTATTTGTGTTATTATTACTTTTTAAATTCAGTGCTTATAATCAAACTCAGGGCCTTGTGCTGCAGGTGCCCCTTATATTTTGAGACATGGGGCTTTCTTTCAGCATTTTAAAGATATTAATCCTTTTTCTCTGGTTTGTATAGTTTGTGATAAGTCTGCATTGACTTATATTTGTTGCACTCCTTTCCTATGGCTGTACAGTTTATCCCTTAACAATTTGACAGTTTGGCTTTAAAGTACTGTACTTTATGAACTTATCAGCAACTATTTTTTGAAAAAAAATTTCTTGTAGTTCTCTTTCTTCTGGATGCCTAGTTACATGTTTTTATTTTATTTGTTTATTTTTTTGTCCTTTGAGACAGGGTTTCACCTTGTAGTTCAGGCTGACCTTGAACTCACTTTGTAGCTCAGGCTGGCCTCAAAACTCTTGGCGATCCTCCTTCCTCAGCCTCCTGACATGTATTTTTATAAAAAACTTCTTCTCAGAAGTTTTGTGAATTTTTTCCTGTGCTGCATTTTGGACACTTTCTATTGCAACTTCTTTTACCTTTTCTCATTAACTTATTTTACATCTTCAATTTTCCTTCTCATTTTTATTTTTTCCCTTGATCCTTAATCTTATTAGCATATTTATAATAGCTGTTTTAATTCTTCATTCATTCTGTCTTCTGTGTCACTTCTGGGTCTGTTCCTGTCGGCTAATCTGTTTATGAGTCACATTTCCTTGCATCTTGACACGTCTAGTTTTTGTTTGGGTCTGTGAGTTTTATATTTTTGAGTGCTGTAATTGCCTTTTTGGAGTGTTAGGTTTTATTTTGGCAGGTTACTTACAAAGTAACTACATAACCAGCCACCCCTCCCCTTTTCTTTTTAAATTTTGAGTCAGGAACTTGCTAAATTGCCTGAGCTAGGCTGGAATTTATGATCCTGTAGTCTCACAGCCTCCCAGAGCGCAGGGATTATAGGTGTGTGCCACCACATCCAGCTTGTTTCTTTTTTTGAATTATATGTTTATTATCTGTGGTCATTTTTAGTGTGAGTTATATTGTAGAGATAGCCCTCTAGAGAAGAAATATTTTGAGTTCAGCTCAACTTGACAGGTTTCCTAGGGCATACCTTTTTTTTTTTTCAAGATTTTTTGAGACAGGGTCTTACTATGCAGTTCAGGCCTTGAACTCATGGGGTAGCCCAGGCTGGCCTCGAACTCAGCAACCCTCTTGCCTCAGAATCCTGAGTACTGGGATTTGTAGGCATGCACCACCATGCCCCAGATCATACCTGTTTTTATCTAATTTCTTGCCATATGGGTTACTGAACCACCATTTGGGTAAAGTAGTTTTGGAACTCTTACCTGTGATACAGAATTTTCAATTTCTTGTCTGCTAACATCTCACAGGCATTTAAAATACCTGTCCTAAGCCCTAAGATCTGTTTCTGGCTTTAGTCACTCTTTGAATTATTTGACTAACTTTATTGTTCTTAGCATTAGGAAATATCCCCTTCTGACTTTTGGCCTTGTATGTGTTACATTTTGCATTTTTTTAAAACGTATTTGAATTTTGAGGTGTATGTATGTCAGCCCCGTGTATGGTATTCAGTGGAAGATCTGTGACACATTTGCCTGCTTGTGGTTACATCTTGTAAAACTCATGAGTAACTCACTAAAACATAAAAAAAAGTTTGTTTTTTTAAGACAGGGTTTTGCTATGTACTTGCTTATATAGCTCAGGCTGGCCTCAAACTCATGGCAGTCTTCCTGCCTGAGCCTCCTACATGTTGGCATTACAGGCGTGCACTACCATGCCCAGTGATTATGTAAAAGTTTTTGAGTTACACCAGACTCATGTGCTGTATGTGATATGTTACATGTTGCTGGGATTGTTTCACTTTGCCCCGTTTTCCCAGGCTGCAAGGATCTACTTGTTGACAACACTAATGGACCCACTGCACCTTGACTGATCGCAGTGCCTTTGATTGCCTTGTGCTTTAGCATAGTACTTTCCCATCAGCAGTCCTTGGGAGAGTTGCTGCAGTGTCCCAGTGTTGCTCCCAGAGAAGTTTGGATCTATCTTGGGATACGGAAAAGATTCCTCATCTTTTAGTGATCTAATCCTCAGCTATCCCTGCTAAATGGTCAGGTGTCCAAATCTGTGCCTTTAATTTTGGAACACCAGATCTGCATAGTGAATGAATTGGGCATTTCTTTTCAAAAATTCCACTGGATTTTCACATCCTTTTTTGTTTCAACCCTCACCTCCCTGTTTGGGATCTTCTCATTGCCATAATTCCGTCTTCCTCTCCTGATCCCCACTTTTGTGTGTGTCATCACTGTCTTCTCAGTAATCCTGAGTTCCTGACTTCTTTTTCTTTGCTTGCATGCAAGCAGTTGCTAAATTGGTGATAGTACTCATAGTTTTAGTCAGCTTTTGCCAATATGACAAAATCCCTGAGATAACCAACTTATAAAGAAAGTAAGATTTGTTTTTGTGTCATGGTTTGGATCAAAAATAACACCCAAAGTCTCATGTGTTTAGTGGTGTGCTTTGGGAAGGTGATTAGATTGGGGGTGCTACCCTCATGAATTAATGGATCAATTCATTGCTGAGTTCACAGCTGAGTGTTTTCCTGGTTAGTGCAAGTAGATCTCTGGGGGTATAACCTGGAAGAGTATATTGTGTCCTCAGCCTCTTCTCTCTGTGTTTCTTCCCCTGTGATGTGCTTCCCAGATGCCATGAGTTCAGCAACTTCGCTCTCCCATGCCCTTCTCCTATGATGTTTCTGCCCTAGAGCCTGCTGACCACAGGCAAAAACCTTTGATATCATGAGCCACAGTAAACCTGTTCTCCTTTTAGTTGTATGTGCTAGGTATGTTTCCCAGCAATGAAAAAGGTGACTAATATATTTTGGCTCATGGTTTTGATGGTTCCAGTTCAGTATCAGTTGTGTTGAGATGACCCATAAAGGTGGGAGCTATGGTGAAGCAAAACCACTCATTGGCAGGATACCAAAGAGAGACGAGATTGGAGTCCTACAGTCTTCTTCTACGGTATGCCCCCAGTGGCCTAAAACCTACTTGGCCCTACTTCTTTCCACCACCTCTCAGTAAATGGCATTGAGTTGCGGGCCAAGCCTTTAAACACATCAACTTTTGAGGGGACATTTGTGATGCAACCTACAGTACATAGCAAACCTGTCTTTCTGTTTCTTTGCTCTTGTCAGGATACCTTCCAGACCAAATTTTCTCATGATTTCTCTGAATATTTTTCTGAGGTATGTCAGTTAACCTTGTCTACTTAGTCAAGACTGAAATCCACCTACCTTGTCTCTCTTTCTCAGCCCAGTTTTTGATGAAATTTCACAAAATGCTTTCTTTGTTACTGATTTAGAGTATTTTTCTTTCAACATAATTAACCAGAAATGTGTTTGCTGTTTTTGTTCTGTTTTAACTGAGTTAGTGGACATCTATAAAATTGTATATACGGGGTCATAGGTACAAATGGTTGTCTCTAAAGATTTGGGTTTTAGTTGTTTTCTGACCAGTGACTGTAGATAAATTACTTATCTTTTGACATAGATTCATCTATGAAGTGAGAGATTGAGTTAGATGATTATTATACTTGCATTTAATAAGCTCTTAATTTGTTCCAGGAATTGGGCTAAACAGCTTTTCATGTATCATTATTTTAAAAAACCAGACAAGAAAGTATTGGGCAGTAATCCCAAATTCACAGAAAAGTTGCAAGGGTAAATCGAATGTTATAAAGAACACCTTATTCCGTTTATCTGGATTCCTCTATTAACATTTAACGTGTTAGGATTGGATGTTGAAATTTTTCAGATGCCTTTTCTGCATCTGCCTAGATGGGTACTGTATAAGGTTTTTCTTTTTTAGTCTGAGTTTAAACTTACCTTGTATTTCTGGAATAAAATTCACTTGATCATGATCTGTTGTTTTTAGATATTGTTGGATTTGGTGTGGTAGAATTTATTAACAATACCTTTGCACTGAACTACATCCTCAACCCTTTTTAAATTTTTTGTTTTGAGACAGGGTCTTGGTAAGTTGCCCAGGCTGAGTGGGAACCAGAGAACTTCCTTTAATGTATGTGGCAGCATCAATCTGGTAAAATAGTATTTAAGCTTTTGTATGTTTGAAAAAATATTTTCCTTTCTTTTTAAAGATATTTTTACTTAATACAGAATTCTAGATTGATGGTTTTGTCTTTCTGTACTTTATAAATTTTGCTCCATTGTCTATGGTTTGCATTATCCCATGTAAGAAATCTGCAGTCATTTTAATTGTTCTCAGTGAGTAGTTTTTTTTTTTTTTCCTCTCCCCTTTCTGCTTAATTTATTAAGATTTTTAATCACTGCTTTCCAGCAACTTGGTTATGAGGTAGTTTGGTATAGTTCACTTCATGTTTCTTGTGCCTGGGTTTTGTTGAGTTTCATGGTTTGAGTTTTGTAAATAACCAGCCATTATTTCTTGAGGTTTCTTTTTCTCTCACGTCCCTCTGTGATAGTTCTATCTGGAGACTGTAATTGCATGCACATTTGGCTCCTACAGATTGTTCCACAACTCATTGATGTGCTCATATTTTTCTCTTTACTCTTTTTTTCCTGAGGGAAGGGCAGTTTCTACTCATACATCCTGCTGTTGACTAATTTTTTTCCTTTGGTATGTTAAATCTGCTGTTGATCCCATTCAGATTTTTTTTTTTTTAAATCTCTAGAAGTAGAGTTTGGGTATTGTTAGGTTTTTTCTTTGTTTGCTTTTGTACTTTACATGTTCCTGCTCAGTGTGCTCAGTACTGTTGAACAAATGAAATATAGTTATAACTGTATTCATAGTCTTTGCTTCTGATTCTTTTTATGTGTGAGGGAGCGGGTATGGGGGTACTGGGGATTGAAAGACCTTTGCACTGAGTTACATTCCCAGCCCTTATTTTTATTTTGAGACAAAGTCTTGCTAAGTTGCCTAGGGTGAGTTTAACCTTGTGACTCACCTGCCCAGATTGCAGGCGTGTGCCACAATGCCTGGCTAATTCTGTTTTTTTGTTTTTTGAGACAGGGTTTCCCTGTGTAATGCAGGGTGGACTTGAACTCAGTATGTAGCTGAGGCTGGCTTCCTACTCAAAGTGATCCTCCTGCCTTAGCCTCCCAAGTGCTGGGATTATGGGTGTGAACCACTGTGCCTGGCCATAATTCTGTCATTTTTGAGTCTCTTTCTATTTAATTTTCTTGTCATTGTCAGTCAACTTTTTCTAATTCTTTGAGCTCCTAATAATTTTGGATTGGATGACAAATGCCCTAACTTTTACTTTGGATCCTGGGTACTTTTGTATTCATTTTAGTGTTTTTGAGCTTTGTTCAGGAATGCACGTAAGTTATTTGGAAATGGATCCTTTGAGGCTTGCTTTTAAGCTTTGTTTGGTTGGGTTTATCTTTTTTTTATTTGGCTTTTTTTTCCAGTACCAGGAATTGAACTCACGACCTTGCGCTTGCCAGGCAGGCACTGTGTCGCTGAGCTAAATCCCCAGCCCTGGTTGAGTTTATCTTGTGTTTACTTTTGTTAGGCTATACAGATACGTTTTCTTATTTTCTTTTTAAAATTAATTTTATTGGTATATTTTAGATATATATATAATGATCACATTTATCATAGGGAATTTGTACCTGAACCTAATATATCTTGATTCTTTATTTTTCCCCAATCCTCTCCCCTCCCTTCAGTCCCCTTCCCTTGCTTACTTACAAAAAATTTGTTTCCATTTTTTCTTTCTATTCTTTTTTTTTATTTTCCCTTCCCTCTTTTCCCCTCTCACCTCCCTTTTTCCACTTCCCATGTGAACATTTTCTAACCCCCTTCCCAGTATCTGTTAAACCTTTGGTCATGGTGATATTTAAACATATGTCCGATTTATTTCACTCAAGAGTAGGGTCTTAAGATGCATCAGTCTTACCCTTTTTTCTTTGTGAGACAGGGTTTCACTGTCTAGTTCAGGCTAACCTAGAACTCCTTTTGTAGCCTAGTGTCCTCCTTTTTTTTTTTTTTGATTTTTTTTCCGGTACCAGGAATCAAACTCACGACCTTGCGCTTGCCAGGCATGCGCTGTGCCACTGAGCTAAATCCCCAGCCCCCCCAGTGTCCTTCTTTATATCAGAGCAGTACTCTGATGTTTTTTCTTTTCTTTTATGAAAGTAGCCTGTATATGTTGTTTGTTCATTCATGTTTAATGCTGTAATAAGTTGTTTTCCTTAACAGTTCTAACATTTTGCTCAGGCGTTGATTGCGTCTTTTCTAACTGTTGGCCTAGCCTTTTAATTAGCGGTATAGTTTTCAGACTTTTTGCATCTCTAATGGAGTCTTAAATATTTCTGTCAGATGATTTTGCTGTATAGCTCTGATAGTGTCACTTCATTGCTTTTTATTGTTCTGGCAATGGGATTTAATTTTTTTAGAAAGTTATTCCCTTAATGATAATAAAATATTTTTCAGCTCACATCCTTTGTACATTGTATAACCACTAACATGTACTACCATTCTTTCATATGACCACTGTGAAGTGTACCCTATAAGAGAAATTGAAAAGTATTAGTAAATTACACTGTATGTTATAGCCTTAATATTAAAATATTAAGAAATTATACTACATATTATACTGCAATTACATATTAGCTAATATATATTAGCTATATATATTAAAATAATTAATATTATGGTAAAATTAAGAAATGATAGTGAATATATTGGATTTCTCTAGGTTTGTCTAATTTTTAATGTTTTCAGGAATGATGTGATCATTGATTGTACCTTGTGACCTGTTTGATAAAGAATTACACACTTGCAATTGAAAAATGTTTAACACTGCTATTTTCTTAGTGCCCCTGCACATGCACTGTCAGTTTTAAATCCAAATTGTTGGACATGGTGCCACATGCTTGTAATCCTAGCACTTGGGAGGCTGAGGCAGGAGCATTGCTGCGAGTTTGACCCAGTCTGGGCTACATAGTGAGTTCCAGGCCAGCTTGAATTACATAGTGAAACCCTGTCTCAAAAAAAAAAAAAAAAAAAATCCACCTTGTCTTTTAGAGTGGCTATATTTTTGTCTACTTACAACTAGATAATAATGTCTTAATCCACTTAATGTGGCATATGAAACATTCTCCAAAAAAGTGATTTTTCAGAATATTGACTAATGCACAACTGATGTCATTTTAAAAGGGTAAGAGAATCAGTCCGTATACTAAATAAATGAAACTTAATTTCTCGCTGGGCATAGTGGCACACTCTGTTGTCCCAGCATTTAAGAGGCACATGCAGGAGGATTGCTATGAGTTTGAGGCCAGCTTGGGTTGCATAGTGAGTTTAAGGCCAGCCTGGGCTACATAGTGAGACCCTGTCTCAAAAAAAAATTTTTTTTCTTATTGTATCTTTAGATTAAAAATACATGTATGTATATTTAATTTTGCAGTTGCCAGCGCATTGATAAGGAACATCTTTTTCTAGTACATGAGACTCTCCTGATGATTCTGTATATGATTATGTTAGGTATTTTCTATCAGATCACATTTGCTTTGTAATGAACCATCCCAGAATTTGTTATCTTATAACAGTTGTCACTTATTTTATTCTCTGTTCTTCAGTTTGCATTGGCTGTTCTTCCCATCTAGACAGGCTCAGATTATTTTGATATTATCTGGACTGGTTTCTTCCATGAATCTGTGGTTACCTATAGACTAAATGCATTAGGCAGATTTCTGTGATAATCTCTGGTGACCCATGCCCCTGTATAGTCTCTTTCTGTTGTGTGTGTGTGTGGCAACTGTAGTTTGCTTTTTACTAGCAGGATATGCAGAGGTGAAGAAATTTTGCAAATGTACTAAAGATCCCTAGTCAGTTGATTTGGAGTTAACTCAGAGTTTATCCTGGGTAGACCTGAGCCAATTAGGTGAGTGTCTAGAGTTCAGAGATGGAAGAATAGAAGTTGCCATGTGTTACTGGGTGGAACTTTTTGTTTGAGTGCCTGGGAACAGAATGCAGGTCCAGCTGACAGCAAAAAGGTGACCTTAGTTCTACAACTGCAAGAAACTCCTGTCTGCTGATAACCATGTGAGTTTGGAAGAGGACATTAAGTACCAGAAAGAAAATCAGTCCAGTTGACACCTTGAATGGAATTTTATGAGACTTAAAGCCTGCTCAGACATACCACCCATGGAATCATAAGATAATAAAAAAGTGTATGCTGTTCAGGCCTCTGAGTTTATGATAATTTGTTGTGCATCAGTATAAAACTATTATTCTAGATAGTATAGGATGGCATCACTCTTGTGTGGCTATTGTCTGGAGCAATTGAAACTACCACATTATTCACAGTATTCAGCAGACTAGCTCAGGACTCTTTATTTGACAATGGTGGCTGAAGTGTTCTCAGTAGCAGCAAGAGGGCAAACCCCTCTGTCTAGGTGCTTTTGAGGTCCCTGCTTGTGTCACCTTAGAGCAGTCATTCTCAACCAAGTATTCTTCTGTCTATTTGGCAGTCTGGCAATTTTAGTTCTCACAACTGGTGAGATAAAGGGAGATGATACTTGCTATCTAGTATGTATAGGCCAAGGATGTACTAAATATCCTACAAAGCACATAATTGCTACGAAGAATTATCTATCCTAAAATATTAAAAAGTTAAGAAACTCTGCATTAATCCATTGGTCACATCAAGTCCAAAGAAGAGCAACAAAATTCTCTTGAGTGTAACTGCAGTCTTACTACAAAGAGACACGCCCATAGGAATGGAGGAATTTGTTGTGCCATTCTTGCAGTGTAACACATATTAAGAAACCTGAAATACAAGTACGTTTTTATTAGCAGATTCCTAGATTTAAAAAAGGTTTCACAAATTTTCTAGCTTTCTGTTACTGTAACAAAATACTTGAGATATTGAGATATTTAACTTGTAAAGAGGATGGATTTATTTAGTTCGTAAGTTTGAAAGTTTGTCTGTAGTCCATTGGTCCCACTTACTTTGGTGAGGCAGCACATCATGGCAGGGAGCATGTGGCAGAGTAAAAGCGGTTTAGCCAGGCATGGTACACACCTGTAATCCCAGCACTCAGAAGGCTGAGGCAGGAAGATTGCCACGAGTTGAAGGCCAGCCTGGGCTATATAGTGAGTTCAAGGCCACCCTGACTACACAGTAAGACCCTGTCTCAAAAATAAAACAACAAAAACGCAAAATGAATAAAAGCTGTTCAGTTCATGATTTTGAATTGAAAAAGCAGAAATGGAAAGGGCAGAATATCACTATCCCCTTTAAAAACCCTGCCCCTAATGACCAGAGGACCTCTCATTAGACCCCACCTCTTAGTCTCCACGACCTTGAAGTAGTGCCATTGGAACAAGCGAAAAGTAGTACATAGAAGCTGTATGACTTAGACTGTACCTCAAAAAATTGGCAACCATTGTTTGCTTTAATCTTAACCACTTTCACTATAATTCTGTCCTTTTCAGAATGTCATATTATCATCTAGTGATACCTGCTGAGATTGGCTCTTTCACCTAGTGTAAAATCTTTGAGATCTATCCGAATTGTATTTGTCTACACTGTTCTTATTGCTGATCTGTTAGTCTGTGGTTGGGCATAGCGTAGCTTGTTTATGCATTCTCCCACTGAAGAACTCAAGTTCCTAGTTTGAGGCCATTACAAATAAAGCTACTATAAGTATTTGCATATAGGTTTTAGTGTGAGAATAGTTTTATTTCTTTAGGATACCTGTGAATGAAATTACTGAGTCATATGGTACTGTATGTTTAACTCTATAAGAAACTGCTGCACTCATTTGGCTGTACCGTTTTTCATCCTCACTATAACATACAAGAAATCTAATTATTCTTTTTCCACAGCACTTGATATTGTCAGTATTTTTTTTAACCATTCCATTTTAGGCTTTTTTTTTTTTTTTAATCTTTTTTGAGACAGGGTCTCACTATGCAGTTCAGGCTGGTCTTCAACTTACTTTGTACAGCCCAGGCTGGTCTTGAACTTGGAGCGATCCTCCTGCCTCAGCCTCCCAAGTGCTGGGATTACAGGTGTGCGCCACCACATGTGGCTACATCATAATAATTTCATCAGGCCTTAATTTACATTCCTAATGGCTATTGAATATCTTGACAGGTCTTTGTGTTCCATATGAATGTCATCTTTGGTGTAGTTTATGTTCATGTCTTTTCCATTTTTTAGTTAGATTGTTTACTTATTGTTAAATGTAGAGTGTTCTAGATAAAATTTCTTTGTTGGATATGTAATGTATTGATACATTTCATCTATGGCTTGTCTTTTCATTTTGTTAAGAGTATATTTTTACAGCAGAAGTTTCAATTTGGTGAAATCTTAATTTATCAACTTAAATGTTTATAGATTTTTATGTTTCAGTGTTATATCCAAGAATTGTGTAATTCTTGGTTACAAAATTTCCTTCGGTTTTCTTTTAAAAGTTTTATATTTTACATTTAGGTCTGTTATCTCCTTTGAGTGCCAAAATTGTATCAGGTTTTTTTTGCGGTGGGGGGGGGGGAGGTGAAGGGAATGGCCACTTGGTCCAATGCCATTTGTTTGAAAACACTATCCATCAAAAATCATTTCAGCATATTTTGTGTAAAGATCTGTTTATGGACACTATTGTGTTCTGTTTACTTACCTGTTTGTCCTATCAATAATACCATACTGCCTTGTTTCCTGTTGTCTAATTATAGTAAGTCACAAATCAGGTGGTTGATTCTTTGTTCTTTTTCAGAATTGTTAAAAGTTTTTTATTTGTCTATATACATCTTACAATCTTATTTTCAGAAATTTTAGCAGAGACTTAATACTGATCTGTTTGGGGGAGAACTGCCATTTTGACTGTCCTGTCTTCCATTCTATGAACATGGTATGTTTGTCTGTTTACTTAGGCTGTCTTTGGTATTTTTACCAGCATTTATAATTTTCAGTATCTACATTCTGCGTGTGTGTGTTGTTAAATATGAAACTACTTTAATTTTTTAAGAAGCTACTATAAATGCTATTGTGGTTTTAATTTTGCTTTTTCATTGTTGGTTGGTTCCATTGACATTGATTTTTTTGTGTTTACTGTATATCCTGTGAATTTTCTGCCTAGATTCTTTGAGATTTTTTTTAGAGTGTAGACCATGATGTCACCTGTAAATAGGGCCAGTCTTATGTTTCTTTTTGATATGTATTCTTCTTATTACCTATTCTTGCCTAATTTCTCTACTAGGACTTCACACACTGTGTTAAGTGGGAGTACCATTTAGGAAGATCCTTCTCTTATTCCCAGTCTCAGAAGGAAAGCCTTCGGTGTTTCACCATTGGTATGATGCTAGTTGCAGTCATTTGGTAGATGCTCTTTTTTTTTTTTTTTTTAATTTTAAAGAGTAAAAGAAGGATAACAATAATGGGGGGGCTTACCAAATTACAGACAAAGTGGTAGGAAATTATCAATGGTTATTGTTTTACATATTGTTATCTACAAGATAGTTTCTCAGGAAAACAAATAGATAATAGTGAGTTACAGACAAAAGAGGTAGGAGATTATCAAGAGTTGTTGTACTATACTTTGGTATCTTCAAAAGAAAATAAATAGAACTATACATGAGTGACCTATTGAATAATCATTAACTATTCTCAATGGTGGTTGTAGGAAACACATAATAAACATGCATCCATTTATGAAATAGGAGAGGAACAATACAAACATTACAGAGTTATGGATAGATTAGTAGAAAAGTATCAATGGCTGCTGTAATACATGTTGGTATCTTAGAAGTGGTTTCTCAGGAAGACAGAGATATGCAAGAAGGATCTAACAAGTAGTTACAGCCTAAGGGTTGTCAAAAATCAAGTGAGCCATCTGGTGCCAAAGCCATTTTTTGTAGCTTTTCCTCTAGCCTCCCATTGCATTGGGACCCCACAACCATTTAGTGTCCTCTCCCCAACTGTCAGCACAGGCAGCAGGAATCCCGTTGCAGACTTCTCCGGAGCTCCACCGCAGCCTGTACTGTCAGGGGAAGAATGGCTTCCAGGGAGTCTCCGCATGTATTGTGCAAGGTCCTCCTGGTTTACAGCTTCCGAGCGGCTCTTGTGACCCCAGTCCACAGGACCTCTGACCCCCTCGGGCTTAGTCTGCATTCTCATGTTCTCCGAGTCCTTGTTCAGCAGCTGCTCCTCTGCTGACTCTAGACCTTTCTGGTTCTCAATGGCAGGAGCAAGAGTGGCCCGTTGTATAGCATGTATTCCCAGGGGTTTTTCCATGCTTGAATGATTCACACACGTCCATAGGTGGGCATCTGCAGCCGGTGCCTGGTGGGCCAATTGTGTCATTGTTTCTCTGTATCATGATAGTTCTCAATTGAGCAGCAGTGGCTGGCCTTCGCTGGCGTGCAACAGCGCTCGGTGGCGGCATGGCTCCCCGTGCGCCGGGGGCCCTCCCTCCGGGGACCTACGAGGCAGGGAGCGAGCTGCCGGTCTGGTAGATGTTCTTTATCAAGCTGAGGGCGTTCCTTTTTCTTCCTAGTTTACTGAGTTTAGTTTTTTAAAACAAGATCTTGTTAAGTAGTCTAGGCAGGCCTGGAACTCAGTATGTAGCCCAGGCTGGCCTCGAATTCAAGATCCTTCTGCCTTAGCTTTCCAAGTATACTTAGTTTTTATGATGAATATATATTGAATTTGTTTTAATTTGTGTTTCTTTGATGAATATCTTTTCGTATGCTTATTGGCCATTTTCCTTTGTGAACTATCATTTTACCTTCTCTTTCTTTTCTTTCTGTCTCTCTCTGTGTCTGTCTGTCTGACTCTTACCTCATTTTCTTGGCAGTGCTGTAAATTGAACCAGGGCCTTTGTACTAAACTGCATCTCCAGCCCATTGTAGCTTTTATTTTTGAGACAGGGTCTTAATACATCTCTTGAGTTACCCATGCTGTTTTGGCGCTCCTGCCTCAGTGCCTCAGAGTTCTGAGATTACATGTGTACACCACCATGCCTATCTTTTTATTTTTAACTTGTAGCAGTTACACACTTAATTTTTACTTAATTTTCAAAAATTTTTACAAATTTTTTTTTTACTTAATTTTCACTTAATTTTTCTAAGCCATTGTAGTCCTGTAGCCCCTTAATACATTGGTATGCTTGCCTTGTGGTTAAGAACATCTTGCTGTGGGGTGATATGGATGAGTGTCTCCCAAAGGGGCCTGGGTTGAAGGCTTGGTCTCCAGGGTAGTGCTTGTGGCAGGTGATATAATCTTGAAGTGGTGGAGCTCTGGGAGTGGTCCTCAGGTCACGGAGGAAGTGCCCTGGAAGGGAATTGTGGGGCCTCATTCTCTAGTCTGCTTCCTTGTTTGAGCTATGACAGGGTATTGCTGTTGTGACATGCCGCCCTCTGGCCTTCAGAAGCATGAGCCTAAATAAATCTCTCCATAAGTAGCTCATTTCAGGTGTTTTGTTGTTGTAACTCAGAGCCAACTAACATTCTATGTATACCCAGTACAGTTAACATATTCCAGAAAATTACATTAACATATTATTACTATCTAGTCTTCAGGTGTTTGTAAGTAGTTGTCTTATGTATTTCATCTCCTTCAGTCTAGAACACTTCTTTTTTCCATGACTTTTATGACCTTGGCTTTTTTGAAGACTACAGACCAATTTTGCAGACTGTTTGTCAGGTTGCATTTTCTTATGATTAAATTCAACTTTTGCATCTTTTTCAGGTGTATCAGAGAAGTGAGACTGTGTTCTTAGGACATTCTTCCATGTAGCTTATTATTTCAGTTTGTCCTGTTACTAATGAAGTTAACTTTGATTACTTGGCAAAGTGGGAACTGGCAACTGCCAGCCTTCATACCTATGAAGGTCTTCTTTATCCTCTTTTAACTTAATAACTACTTATGAGTAGGGGCTCTTTGGTATCTCATTCTGCCTCCTAAACTTCTTATTTTTTAACTGATTTTATTTTTTTTGTGGTACAGGGATTGAATCCCAAATATTATTTGTGGCTTGCATTATTTTTTGATGAAGGGGAAGTAAAATAGATGTGTATATTATCATTTTGTGCACAAAGAAACACAACTAAACAAGAAGTTACTGAGGTTGACTACTTGGCAGGGACAGGTAGCAGTAGAATGGAGAGTTGGAGGAGAGAAATTGTGTTGGGAGCAGGCACTGTCCCTTCTTTAAGTGTACATCCTTTGTATGGTCTTGACCTTATAATCATGCTATGTTTCACATACTACAAAGTAAATCAAATGAGAGACAGAATAAAAAATAAAAACAGGTTACAGACAGAAGAGAGGAAGCTCAATTTTATTTACAGCTGTCAAATTCCTCTTGATGTGCTGTCACATTGATTTCATTTTTTTCACTGAAAGTTGCCTCTGAGCCTTAACCTGAGTGGTGACCATCCTTCTTTGCCCAGACTGAGGAATTTCTTGGGTGAGGACTTGTACCAACCCTGGAAAGTACCAAACTGAATTAGTTGGCTACCCTTTTGACATTTATGTGCACATTTTCTAAACGAAACATCTGTGTAGATCACATTCAAGAGTAGTATTTCTTAGTCAGGCATGGTGGCACACGCCTGTAATCCCAGCACTCAGGAGGTTGAGGTAGGAGGATTGTTCTGAGTTCGAGACCAGCCTGGGCTACAAAGTGAGCTCAAGGCCAGCCTGAACTGCATAGCGAGACCCTGTCTCAAAAAAAGATAAAACAAAACAAAAAGGAAAAGAATAGTGTTTCTTGAGATTGAGAATAAGTATATGGGAGATAAATTTCTTTGAGACCTCTGTTGTTTTCCACATTGAATAAACGATTTTGTTCCAGGCGTGGTGGCCCACACCTGTAATCCCAGCATTCAGAAGGCTGACGCAGGAGGATTGTTGCTAGTTTGAGTTCAAGGCCAGCCTAAATTGCATAGTGAGACCATATCTCGGGGAAAAAAAAAGATTTGTTTTAGAAGTACAGAAGATACTATTATTACACTCTCCAAAACTACTTCTGAGAAGTGTGATGTCATTCATATTTTTTTCTATGTGATGTGTTCTTTCCAATTGGATGATTTTGTGATCCTTTCTATCTTGTATTTTGAAATTTAATGATATGGTACTATGGAATAGGTCTTTTTTTATTCCTTTTTGGGGCCTTTTGCCTTAATGAAACCTGAAACTCAGGTTCTATTTTGGAAAAATGTTTATATTGTTTCATTTTCATTTTTCTCTTTGTGGACCTTCTCATTGTGTGGGGCTGTGCTAGTGGAAGCCTCTCCCTCTCTTTTAATCAGTTCTCTGAGAAAAACCCTATTTCTTGATTCAGGTATCTTCTTTTTAGTTTCTTTTTGGTGTTTTGAGACAGGGTCTCGCTATACAGTTCAGGCTGGCCCTGAACTCACTGTGTAGCCCAGGCTGGCCTTGAACTTGGGGCAGTCTTCCTGCCTCAGGCCTGGAGTGTTGGGATTACAGGCATGTGCTACCATACACAGCTTTTAGTTTCTAACAGATTGCATGCTTGTTTGTTCCTGTTTTTTAAAAATTAGCACTCTCTAATTGCTTGTTTTGGGGCTCTTTCACAAAGTTTATTGTAACGTTTTATTAACCACTTTTCTTTCAGTTCCTGCTTTTGTTTTGGTTACCTGTTATCTAGCAGGTTTTTTGTTGTCTTTTTTTTTTTTTTTGAGACTCGGTCTTGCTGTGTAGTTTTGGCTGGCCTGAACTCATTATGTAGTGTAGGCTGGTCTTGAACTTGTGTCGATCCTCCTACCTCAGCCTCCCAAGGGCTGGGGCATCTAATAGTTTTGCCCAGATATCTGGCAGTTCCTGGTGGGTCATTCTTATGTTTAACAAGTAGTTCCTTTAGAAATGGCTTGTCAACTAAACATATTCTAGGTTCTTCTTGTTTCAAAGAATTGAATAAGTAGCCAAAAACAGTGCTTAAAGTTTATTTGAAAAATGAGGAGTGAAAAGGTAATGGGAAAACTAAAGTACAGCTGGGCATGGTAGTGCATGTCTGTAATTCCAGCACTTTGGGGATTGAGGTGGGAGGGTGACTGTGAGTTCGAGGCCAGCCTTGCTTGGACTACATGGTTCAAAGCCAGCCTGAACTGCATAGCGAGACCCTGCCCCCCCCCCAAAACCCCAAAGAATAAAAAAATAAAAGTACACCCTGGGTCTGAGAGACTCACTGTAGGCTACAGTGAAAAGTTCATGACAGCGGGCTCCTTGTGGTGCCTGTGTCCTCATATGTCATCCACATTTTGTGGGAACCAGTGAGAAGTTCCACATACGGGATCTTGGTAATTATTTGGTGCTGTCCTGGGCTCTTGGAATTGACAGGTGCTGCTTATTTCCCCAGATAGCTTTGCTATGCCCTACCTCCTATTTCATTACCCCCTAAGAGACTTAAGTCCCTGTACTTCTTTATGGGGTGCGGAATGAATGGAGTCTGTGTCCTCTGTGGCTTCTTCAAGCTGAAGGTGGCTGTAGGCCTTACCTATTAAGGATCATGTGCTCTCCAACTACCTTGGGGTGCTGTGGCTCGCTGACTGGGTTCAAGAAAGAAAAACCTGTCAGGAAATGAGAAGAGAGTTAGTGACCATCAAGCTGTTTAGCCCAAACATGAAGAGCAGGTTAATTCTTTTACTTCCTGTAGAGAAGAATATATGTTAGAGAAGTATGTTGGATAAATTATCAAGAGTCTGAGAGCTATGGCCTTGGAAGATCTTGTTTACTTCTCTGTAGCAGTACTAGAGACTTGTTTTCTGATGAGAAATAAGGACACCAACACCACGAGGAGCCTGCTGTCATGACCTTTCTATGGTAACCCACCCTGAGCCTCCAGACCGAAGGTGTACTTTTATTTTTGCTCTTTTTCTCTTTTCCTCTCTTTTTAGTAAATTTTCTTTATTTTTGTTTTTTGAGACAAGGTCTCACTATGTAGCCTAGGCTGGCCTTGAACTTGGCAGCAATCCTCCTGCCCACTCTTCATCCCAAGTGCTAGGTTTATAGGCATGTGTCACCATGCCCGCCCCACCCTCTTTTGAGACAGGGTCTTGCTATGTAGTTTGGGCTTACCTCAAACTCCTGGTGATTGTCCTGCCTCAGCCTCCTGAGTGCTGGAATTTCAGGCCTTGTGCCATCATGCTCAGCTACAAATTTTATAACTGAGGGATGGGGATTTAGCTCAGCGGCACAGCGCCTGCCTGGCAAGTGCTAGGTCATGAGTTCAATTCCCGGAACCTGTAAAAAACAAAAAACAAATCAAAAATCAAAACAATACAAATTTTATAACGGTAAGAAAAGTAGAATTATAAAACCTTCAGATCCTTTCAAAAATTTTATTGAGAGTTGTAATTTCTTAGGATTCTACAAATCATCTTGTCATAAAATATGCATGTGCATTTCCTCTGTGTGTGTGTGTGTGTGTGTGTGTGCTCGTGTGCGCGCGCACATGCTGGATATTGAACCTAGGCTTGAAGAGCATATGCTAGGTAAGTGCTACATTCCAAGCTCTTTCATTGTTTTGAGACAGGATCTTACTGAGTTGCCCAGGGTGACCTGGAACTTGGTAGTCATACTGTCTGAGCCTCCTGAAGAAGAAACTGTGATTTCTAAAACTCATCTACACCAAGGGCTTCAGATGAGAGATAGCAAGTCTGTGGTCAACATACGAGAAACTGTACTTGAAGATCTGGATGGCAAATCACAGATGAGAATTGTTTTATTTCTGGTTGATGGAAACTCCTTTTTTGTCACTAATGAAAGCTCAGTTTCTTTTCTTTATATTTCAAGAATGTGTTCATTTAAAAAATAATAGCTCTTTTTCTTTCACTTGTTTTTTAAAAATAATGAAGCATTTTCTCAAGCATATGTAGAGTTTGCTTTACTAGTTTTTTTTTTAGGATTTACATTAAAAAATTAAAATATCATTAAAAGGCCACTAGTCTTCGTTTTCCAGAGGTGAATTTTGATTTTAGGCTTGTGAACTTTCCATACATCTTGAATATTTGTTTATTATATGCTGTACTGGGGATTGAAGCCCACTAAACTACTTCCCCAGAACTTTTTGAATTTCTTGAGACAGGGTCTTTTTAAAGTACTGAGGCTGGGCTCAAACTTGTGATTCTTTTGTGTCAGCATCCCCGAATACTGGATAACGAATGTGGACCACTACACTCAGCATGTGTATTTTGTTCTGCAAATTTTGATTAAATTTATGTCATATTTCATAATCCATTTTGACCTGTTTTATTGGGATATAATTCACAGACCATATAATTCAATATATTCAGAAAGCTATGCAGCCATCACTGGGATCTAATTCCAGAACATTTTCACCACCCCAAAAAAGAAACCCTATACCTTTTAAGTAGAATCATTCCTACTCTCTCCTCCTAGCTACTACCTGCCACTAAAGTACTCATTTATTAGAGCTTTTTTTATAAAAAGTACCTTTTTTCTTCCTATTTGTGGTTTTTCCATGTAGAGTCAAGTTATACAGAAAATAATATTGAAACTTACTGGAATTGGATTGATTCTACAAATAGCTAGAGAGAAGTGACATATTTACAGTTTTGAATCTTTTTTTTTTTTTTTTTGGTTTTTCTCCGGTACCGGGAACCTAACTCACAACCTTGCGTTTACCAGGCAAGCGCTTTTGCCGCTGAGCTAAATCCCCAGCCCCTAGTTTTGAATCTTAAAAACATGTTGTAGCTCTTGACTTACTTAGGTTTTAAACCTTTCTCAGAGTTTTACGTTTTCATAAAATGATTATATTCTTTTGTGGGATTTGTCCCTGGATAGTTCATTGTTGTTAAAAATTGTATTTTCTCATGGGTTATGTTACTATCGATATTAGGATCTGGCTGAATTTTCTTAATTTGTGTCTCCTGGCTCTTCATTGTAGGTAAATTATGCTATCTGAAAGTTATAGTACCACTACTCTTGTCCCTTCTTATTTATTTTTATTATGCATTGGTTTGGACGTTAGAACTGTTGTATGGTTGATATGTTCTTAGTTTTTAATAATTTATATTAAACAATCTTCAGATTAGCCTTTTTACCTTAAAGAAAATACAGATTTCTTGCTCTGGAAAGGTTTATCAGACCCATGAAGAAAGTACAGGCATACATGAATTTCTTTTATACTAGGAGCTGAACACAGGATGTTGTGATGGCTAGGTGAGTGCTCTGCCACTCAGCTACATCTCAAGTTCTTTTTGTTGTTCTGCTTTGAGACACAGTTCCCTAAGTTGCCAAGGCTCCTTCTGAGTACCTAGGATTATAGTTCCGTGCCATCATCCCTAGTTTGCTCGCTTGAAAATCTAATTTTGTCACTTTAAATTTTAGTTCCTTTTTTGTTCACTGTGCCTTTTATGTTTGTTTGTTTGTTTGGGTTTTTTTTTGTCTTTTTGAGACAAAAAACTGCTATGCAGTTCAGGCTGACCTTGAGCTCACTTTGTAGCCCAGGCTGGCCTCAAACTCACAACAATCTTCCTGCCTCAGCCTCCCAAGTGCTGGAATTACAGGCTTATAGGCGTGTGCCACCACGCCTGGCGCCTTTTATGTTTTAAAATGTTTGATTTATGAGAGTACATTTTATTTAGGTTTGTTTATTACTGATGGCTACTTTTTTATTACTATTTTCTTTCCAATTGCCTTTATTAATATATTTTATACATTTAACAGATCTGTTAATAAAGAGAAAAACTCAGTTAAAAAGGGTGCAAAAGACTTGAACAGATAAAAGGAGGGTAAGAGTATACCAACAAGCACACAAAAATGTGCTTAGCATCTTTAGTTATCAGGCAGATGAAAATTAATACCACAAGGCAGAATTGCATTCCAAGTACAATGGCTAAACTAAGACTGAGACCACCAAATATTGGTGAAAATGCGGATGTAAATCTTTGGAAATCCACTTGGCAAGTTTTGTTTTTGTTTTTCTGTTATTATGGGTTGAACGCAGGGTCCTTGCATTGAGTTACATCCCCAGCCCTATATCATTTTGGAGACAGAGTCTAAGTTATGAAATTGCCGCATAGAGTGCTGAAATTACTGGTGTGTGCCACTATGCCGAGTTTCATAGTTTACTTTTTCAGCAATCATTTTAATAGACAAAACTTGAAAATAACCTAAATGTCCATCAAAAGAAAATACCCCAGTTGTTGTATATGAACACTCTGATAAGAAATAATGAACTAGTGATGTATGCAGTAGTATGGGTGAATATTATAAGTGTTAGCCTGAATGGAACAAGTCAGATCAAGAGGTGTATAATGTATGATTCAGTTACATGAAAATCAAGAGCAGCACAAGTAATTTATGGTATAATTCGGAACAGCTGTTGCCCTACTGGGATGGGAAGGTGATTGAATAAGAGGCACAAGAAACTTTTGAGGTGCTGAAAATGTCCTGTATCTTGAAAATATATTCTCCAGATTCATCAGATGATAACATGTAAAATCTGTCAGTTTCACTGTATATAAACTGTACCTTAATTGTTAAAAACAGAGGAAATGATATGAGGGGTAAACACTGAACCAAAGGTGTTTTCCAACATAAGCACAATGCAATTACCAAACTCTAGAAATTTGACATTCATACACTTTTGTCTAGTATATAGTTCACATTCAGATAGCCCAGTGTCTTGAAATTTGCTGAGTAGGTCTTAAATGTCCTTGCTACCCCCTTTAATTATGTGTGTTGATGGATGTGTTAATTTGGTTGTATAGTTTTGACTGGTAGTCATTTCACAATGTATATGTATATCAAGGGCTGGGGATTTAGCTCAGCGGCACAGCACCTGCCTGGCAAGTGCAAGGTTGTGAGTTCGATTCCTGTACCGGAAAAAAAACCAAAACCAAAAAAAAAAAAAAAATGCTAAATATATGTATATCAAATCATTATCTTGAATATATACAATTTTTATTTGTCAAATACTACTGCAATATAGCTGGAGGAAAAAATAGTAAAGAATTCAGTGATAATCCCAGTACTGAAGTTTAGGTAGGAGGATCTCTATGAGTTTGAGGCTAGCCTGGGCTACATAGTGAGAGTCAGTCTCAAAAAGACGAAAGAAAGAGAAAAAAAAAAAAAGATTCAGTGAAAGACTGATTACCCTTTAATCAGATTCATTACCCTTTAATATTTGTTTAACGCTTCCTTATAGAAAACTTTCCCGAAAGAAAAGAGGAAATTAAGCTCTTGAGTCTGAGGCATACTTTTTGGTAACTAGTAACTTTCAGTAGCTCTATTTCCTTTTTGACAAACTTCCAAAGTTAATATATAGAAAGTTAGTAACATCAAACTCATAGAGTTTGTAAAGAAAGATTAATGATCTTTTAAAAGTGGAGAATTAGAATTGCTTTTCTTAAAAGTCTTTTTCTGTTTGCTTTTTACTGGAGATACAAATGGCTTTAGAAACCTTTCATAGTTACTTGAATTACATACAATACACAAGTAGTATTTCTGTTTGCCGTAGTGCTGTAATCAGCATTACAGATGTATTATAGATGTTAGCCTTCATCTGTGTAGGTAACTTGACCTTTTCACTGCATTAATACTGCAGTCCCTTTTGGTGAGTAGGTCTTACTTTAGTATAGTTGAATTGTTAATTTTCTCCTTTATAGGGTTAACACTTTTTATATCTTAGACATGATGCTCTTGGTTTACAGTTTGAACATTCCTAATGGCAGAAACCCCAAATCCAAGTTTTTAAACTGCCAATGTTGTGATACATGGGAAATTTTATATTTGACTTCAAGTGATGGTCACAGTTAAAATGCAGTAGCATTAAAAGTACTATGTGAATTATGCTGTGGGTATAAGTTGTATATAAAACATAAATTCCATGTTAGAGTTGGGTCCCATTTCCAAGATAGCTATATATACAAATAATCTAAAATCTATAAAACATCCAGAACCCAAAACACTTCTGGCCCAAGTATTTTGGATAAGGGATGCTCAGCCTGTATGCTGATTTTTGTTTTGTTTTGTTTGGCTTTTTTGAGACGGGGTCTTGCTATGCAGTTCAGGCTGGACTTGACCTCACTTTGTAGCCAAGGCTGGTCTTGAACTTGCAGTGATCCTCCTGCCTCAGCCTCCTGAGTGCTGGTATATGCTGTTTTTTAAAGAATTTCTTTACTGTCCCATTGGTAGTGTCTGAACCTTTTGATCCCATTGTCATTTTACCAGTATGATTTTTCCTTGCTGTTAGCCACAAGCAGAATTTTGGGGTCGAGGCTGCGAGTACACTAGATCTCTATTCATTAGTACATTGGCATCTTACTTTGGCATCTCCATTTTATTTTTATTTTTTATTTATTTATTTTGTTTGTTTTTTTTTCCGGTACCAGGAATCAAACTCACAACCTTGCACTTGCCAGGCAGGCGCTGTGCCACTGAGCTAAATCCCCAGCCCCAACTTTGGCATCTCTACATCTTACTTTGTCCATGAGAATCAGAGATTAGTTTCATCATTCTAACTATATACCAGAGCCAATAAGCATAATTTTAAGATAAATATTAAATTTTTTTTTAGCTTTTGCTGAGGAATTTATGCCTAACAGGGAAAATAGGAAAAGATGCCAACAACTGTTTTCTATTTTAAGACAGCATAATGTTTAAAAGGTAGAATCATGATTTTACCTACTCTTTAATATACATTTATTCCGTGACAGTATTTTGTCCTTTGTCCACGTTAGCTCTTCTCCTTTTTCTTCAGTTTTCAATATTCATTTATAATCTTTTCCTGGATTATTTTTCATTTTTATGTTTTGCATTGCTGGGGATTGAACCCAGGGCCTTGTGCATGCTAGCTAGGCAAGTGCTTCACCTCTGAGCTATATCCCCAGCCTACTTCCTAGATTTCAGGTGGGAGGCAGCTCCTGAGTTCTCTTTGAGAATAAGTAGAAGTCAGTTTTGAGACTGTTCAGGGAGCCTGTTAATGTAGCATAGAGCTTTCCTGTTCACCGCAGCAAGTTGTCACTGTTTGATAAGGTTTAGCTTATCTGTATTTTTCGCTAGACTTGTATTATAGACTAAGTCTTCTTCCTGTCTCCAGACTTCCTATGGTTGCTAGAAAAAAAAATTCCTAAACCTCAAGCTAATATCCTTTAGAGACTGGAAAACATTCTAAATCTCTGTTGCTTCACACATTGTCCTGTCATCTACCCTCTTGCTCTCTATCCTCTAGTGTGTCCAGTTTCCCACACCCCTCTGAAATCTGATTTCCTAAGTTTGTAATATTTTTTCACATTTGCTTGTTCTACTATCTAGAACTTCCTAATGTCTCCCCTATGGCCAGCCCGTCTCCCTAATAGTTGACTTCTTTTAAAATTCAGTTCTAGCTATACATCCCCTTGGGAAGCCTTGCGTCCTTAATCCTTATTCATGGACCCATGTCCCCTTTCCCTTTACTGAGTGAGTTAGATGGCTCCTTTTCTGGGCTGTTGTAGCTCTCTGTGTATACCTGCCATTTGCATTATAATTTATTTGATTTCTCCTTACTCAGATGAGTCCCTTGAGGTTAGAGCCTGATTCCTTCTCTCACCACCACAACCACCACCACCTGGAACTAGCTTCATTTAACAGTTTATACGAGGTGACCTATAAATGTTTAATGAATGATTGAAAGCAAAAGTATACCTAACTTTCTGAATGATGTGTTCATGAAAAGAACTTGCTGAGAAAGAGCTTAGTTAGAAAGTGAAAGGAACTGAGCAGTATTCTAAATCCCAGGCTTAGTAGTAAAGTACTTGGCTAGCATGTGTGAAGTCCTGGATTTTATCCCCAGTGCTGCAAAAACAAATGAAAGGACACTAAATCTCTCTTCCCTAAGAGCATACAAATTTAGGAATGACTACTGTGCTTATAGAATTTGTAGGGATTTGTTCACCTGAGTTGTAACTTTCTGTCACAGAAGGATGCCCTGCAGTGGTCTCGAAATACAGCTGCAGTAGAGGGAGAGGAGCCAGAGGATTCAGCTGATGTGGAGAGCTGTGGGTCTAATGAAGCCAGCACTGTGAGTGGTGAAAATGATGGTAAGTGCCTTAACAAGATGAGGGAAAACCTCCAAGCAGTCTCTAGGAAGTAATCTTTATTTCTTTCTCTTCCAGTGTCTCTTGATGAAACATCTTCAAATGCATCCTGTTCTACAGAATCTCAGAATCGATCCCTTTCCAGTCCCAGGGACAACTATAGAGCTTCCTCTCAGGTTAGGAAGGACAGTTTGTGACCTGGGAGAATGAATGAGGGCAGGCACAAGACAGGATTCTTTTTTCCTTTCACAGTTAGTTGGGGGCTTGTCTGAAAAATGGAGGAAATAAATTTAGTCTTTACCTTAGTACCATTTAAAAAGGTACCAGCTGGGTGTGGTGGCATGCATCTTTAATCCCAGCACCTGGGAGGCTGAAGCAGGAGGATTGCCTTGAGTTCAGGGCCAGCCTGGGCTACATAGTGAGTTCAGAGCTAACCAGAACTGCACAGTGAGACTCCGTCTCAAAAAAAAATGTGGACCATAGGAAAATGGAATGTTAGGTCCAAGAGCAGAATGATATTTTTTTCTTCCCTGGAAATTTCTGTTCATTCTTCTGATACACATATGAATGTCCAGGGAGGAGTACAGTACAGTGCACAGTGGTAAGAATATGAGCTTAGGAGTTGGCTGTTTGAATGGCGACCAGGGCTCTTACCAGCTCTGGCAAGTTCTTTATCTGTAAAATGAGGATAGCAATACCTTTTTTGCAGTTTAGAGTGCTGCTTGACAGTGGTGGGCATACAGTTCAGTACTGTTAGTGCTGTTTTCACTCTTGCTGGGCAGATTTGACTGTACATGAACTCTTCCACTAGAGGGGTAGGATAGGATGAAGAGGGAGTACTATTGTGGCTCTGCAGATGACACAGGCTCTTTTCTGTACCGTCTGGGAACACAGGCAAACAAACAAAAGAAAAAGGCTGGAGTGATGCTGCCTCGAGTTGTTCTGACTCCTCTGAAGGTAAACGGGGCCCACGTGGAATCTGCAGCAGGTATGTGTACTCTCATGCTTGTGGTGCACTTTCTCAGGTCCTGGGGACCTGGCCTCCCTCTATCAGTGTCTCTGACCAGCATTGTGATGCCAGTAGAGCTGTTGAGCCAGAGCCATGAAACCTGTCCCTGTGGAAGGCAGCACAATGTAATGGTGAAGCCTGCTGTAGGTTCTAGTGCTGGGCTCCGCCATGTGCCCTGCTCTTTGCCTCCAGGGGCAGTCATGAGCATTTGATGAAGGATTATGCCAGTGCTTTGTAAAAGGTGTAGTGTTATAAAAATGAAGGCAGTGGTTTGGCAGTCTTAAGTTGATATTTTAAAGCCAGACCATAAACTGGTAATTTCTGTCAGCCCAGGGCTGGGAGATGGAAGCACCCCATTATTGCTGGCAACATGTTAGGGAGAGCTGGGAGAAAAGTAAACTTGTCTGACAGCCATGGGCGCGGCATGTGATGCTTTTGACCAGTGGAATGCTGTGCCTTCAGGGTTCACGGGCCGCCACGCCGATGGCGAGAGTGGCAGCCCGTCAAGCAGCAGCAGCGGCTCTTTGGCCCTGGGCAGCGCTGCTATTCGTGGCCAGGCCGAGGTCGCCCGGGACCCTGCCCCGCTCCTGAGAGGCTTCCGGAAGCCGGCCACAGGTGAGTGGCTTGGCACTCATTTCTCTGCCTGTAAAGGGGGTCCCAGTAGGCCTAGGGAGAAGTTGATACCATTTACTCAAGCTGTAGTTTATTTTTACTTCTTGGGTAGCCCTCTATTTTTTGTTTTTACCTTGTGTTTGGTCATTTCGTGCCTGGATCTCTGCTAGGCCTTGAGTGAACTCCTGGTAGGCAGAGATGGTGCCACACTGCTCCTGGTCTATCCCTATATGGCAGTGGTGGTGAGCCTATGGCACATACACTCCAGCAGACTGTTCGTATCATTGAAAGCTCTAAAAAGTTCTCCATCACTGTTGTAGGGCATACAGTACCTACCTTGGAATATTGCTTTGTAACTGGTTGCATGAGTGAAAATTGCTTCTGAGCTTCTCTGTGAAGGATTCCCATATCTGTTTTCTTTGATAGCATCTTGTCATGCAGGCTTTCAACATCCAGTCTCTACCAGACTCTCCTTCCTTCTTATAACTGAGTTAGTGTATTGAGTGGAAATGCTGAATTCTGGGGATGCACACAAATTCAGTAATGCTGTTGAGCACCTCCTGCAGTGAGGTTATCTGCAGTGCTAATATTACTATTTGCTATTTCAGGATTTGTTTCTCATGACCCATGTGGGGCTACGTGAGTTTTTGTAAATGGGCCACATGAAACCATTAAGAAGACTAGCTTTGGATTCTGAAAATTAGAATAAACCATTCCCCAAGTGGGAACTAAGTATGCTGTCTTGCTAGGTTTTCTAAGTCATCAGCAGTGCCCAATCTAAAATCTAAAACAGGTCTCTCTTTGTAATGATTTTTTAAAAAAAGGAAACATTTGTTTGAGCTTTTGAGTGGTACTGACTTTGAACAACGTTTAGTACATTTCATCCCATAGATCATACCTCACAGAAGGCTTCTGCAGGTTTTTATGTAGTATTTTAACTAGATTTGCTTTTAGACAACTTCCAGCCTTTCTCCAGTTGGCCTCTGTGGAGCCTGTTCTGCAGCCATGGAGGGAAGCTCAGAACCTGCTCCTGCCTGGTTTTCTGTGGGAAAGGTGTCCTCTTCAGGTTGTGATGATATAGCGTGGTACAGAGTATGGGCAGCAAGCCTGAGTGTTTATTAGGTTCAGTGGCACCAACGGTGACCTGGAAAGAACAGTTGTAATATACCCATTGGGATGGATCGGACAACACACTGTGTACAGAACAAAGTTGTGGGTACATTGGGTGCTGCCACCAAAGTTTTCCCACCAGTTGGCATTTGCTTATTTGTTTTTGTTGTTTTGTTTAAATGAATTGAAAATCTATACCTTGCTTCAAAAATCACAGGTCAAATGAAGCGTAATAGAGGGGAAGAGATAGATTTTGAGACTCCTGGGTCTATTCTTGTGAACACCAACCTCCGGGCCCTGATAAACTCTAGGACCTTCCATGCCTTGCCATCACACTTCCAGCAGCAGCTCCTCTTCCTCCTGCCTGAAGTAGACAGACAGGTACAGATACCTAGCCTCCTCTTGGCCTCTATCTACATGGCCTCCTCTTCTAAGTTTTCTTATTTATTTTCACTTTTTTCCTCAAAACCTCTAGGTGGGAACAGATGGCCTGTTGCGCCTCAGCAGTAGTGCACTTAATAATGAGTTTTTCACCCATGCAGCTCAGAGCTGGCGGGAACGCCTGGCTGATGGTAAGTAGATTCTGTTTCAGATAGATTGAGATGTTTGTTCCTCCCACACGTAGCATGCATTTCTTCTGATGTGTAAAGCCCACATGCTCAATTTTTTACCAATCTCTCTGTGTCAAGGATTATTTAGCATAAGATAGGCTTTCTTCACAGTACTGATAAACGTAGTAGGTATTAATGTGCCACACAGCTCTGAAAAGGTAACAGAATATTTGGACTTCCACTCTCTTGGAAATCCATTGTGAATTTCACCCAATTCATGAAAAGTATACATACGTATTCCAATAGTTCTGGTATTGTCTGGAAGGTTGAAAGTACATTGTAATGTTGATCTATTAAATTCTACCATTCTCTTCTTGGGCATAGTCACTTCGAGTAAACGTTAGCTTCTTTTAATTTTATGTGGAAGCTACTCGGGGAATGTTACAAGAGGACCCCGAGACACCTATGGGATTAATGACTCCTGACAGGACTACATACAAACTCAGGGTTATAATTTATTACAGCAAAAGAACATAAAAAAGTCAGCAAAGAAGCAACAGGGGGTGAGATACAGGAAAAGCCAGATGCAAGCTTTCAAGGCCCTCTGTGGAAGCACACAGAACACATTTAATTCTTCCAGAAACAAATTGTGACACCAAAAGTAAATATTTACTAGGGGTGCTCATTAAAGGCTTGATGCCCAAGATTTTTATTTGGGCTAATCATATAGAAAGCTGCTGCCCAGATCCCAAAAAGGAAAGCATAAACTGGCATTAGCAGTCCAGGGACAATGAGCCACTCCTGTCAGTGTGGTGGTATGTCTTGAAATCTAAGTTCCACATGTCAGCCAAGGGCCATCGTCGTAAGTTCGTCCCTTCTAAAAATAAACAGTCAAGCCTGCTGTATTAACATCTTTTTACACAGAGAGTAAGTCTGAGTGTTTTGTTTATTGTTTTGCTTTTTTAAACAGTATTGCTTACTCTTGAATGATAACTTTAAGGAAGAATGAATTTCTCTCATAGCAGACCTTTTAGCTCTGTCCTAAGTAAGAGCATGATGTGAAAGGGCCACTGGATGAGAGGAGCATATCCTTTAAAACTTTGCAGTGTGTTAGAACTAGAAGACTTGGCTGTCTTTAGGATAGACATTAATATCCTGGATACAGTCACTGCAGAAATCTTCTTTCATTCTAGGTGAATTTACCCATGAGATGCAAGTCAGGATTCGACAGGAAATGGAGAAGGAAAAGAAGGTGGAACAATGGAAAGAAAAGTTCTTTGAAGACTACTATGGACAGAGGTAAGGCATTTGATCCTGTGAGCTCTGTTGTGGGCATTTGAGGAGATAGAGGTAGTTGGCCTTGCATATCCGTAAGTTTTTGCATCCACAGCTTCAAACAAACATGGTTTGAAAACATCAGGAGAAAAATTGCATCTCTCTTGAACATGTACAGATTTTTCCTTTGTTATTATTCCCTAAAAAACACAATGTAACAACTGGTTACATTGTGTTAGGTACCATAAATAAGATGAAAGTGATTTAAAGTACAGTAATTCCTGACTTACAAACGAATGAGTTCCATTCCAAGAAACCGCTTGTAAGTCTGATTTGTCCATATCTGACAAAGTGAGTCTTAAACAGTACACCTGTGAATGTTTGCAACTCTAATGTTTTTAAGTTTAGGACTTAACTGTATACAGGAAGAGGGCTGGGGATATAGCTCAGTGGTGGAGTGCTTGTCTGGCATGCATGCTGCCGGTGGTGGAGTTCCAGCTCCACCACTGCAAAGGTAAATATACAGGATAATTTACATAAGCTAGATGCAAATATTAAGCCATTTCATGTAAGGAATTTGACAATGTGTGGATTAAGGCTTCCACTGGCAGTCCTGGAGTGAGTTCTCTGTGTATACCAAGAGATAACTGGAGTACATACTTCTGTGTTGGATGAGAATGTGGAGATTGCAGTTACTTGGGTCATGTAGCTTAACATCATTCAGTGAAACTAGTACATGTTTTGCTTTAGTTTTTTTTTTTTTTTTTTTTTTTTTTTTTT
>NW_004955422.1:28660120-28668532 GCF_000276665.1 Chinchilla lanigera | reverse complement strand
GCCTCAGCCTCCTGAGTGCTGGGATTACAGGCATGGTAGCGCATGTATACAGTTTTCTTTAGTATTATGTACCATGTAAATTGGTTATATCTGTGTATGTGCATATGTATGTATTTGTACATGTATGTATCTGTTTATCTACATATTTGTTATATTTACTTACCCGAGTATGTATTGGTAACAGAAATAAGAGACATGTCCTCTGGCCTGTAACTGATGGTGTGATTTTGGTTTACAGATTGGGTTTGACCAAAGAAGAATCATTGCAGCAGAATGTGAGCCAGGAGGACACTGAAATCAAGAGTGGCTTGCGTGTCCCAGGAGAATCACCACAGCCACAGCGTGGTCCAGTGACCCGCCGAGATGGGCATTTTAAGAAACGATCTCGGCCAGATCTCCGAACCAAAGCCCGAAGGAATCTGTGCAAAAAACAGGAGCCAGAACAAGCAGGGGTTGCTAAAGATGCAAACTCTGTGGCACCAGACATTCTACTGTCCGAGGATGGGCAGGCTAAACCTGGCACAGCCAGGGTGAGCAGTACCCCCGTGCCAGGTGTATCCTCTTCAGCATCTGGCCCAGGGGTTCCTCAATGCCCTGGTGAACTTGTGGCTTCCCACATCCAGATGGAGCCAGATAACTCGACACATGCCTCTGCATCTCCAGACAGAATTCCATGCTTGTCTCAGGATATTGTGGATCAGGAACCCAAGGATCAGAAGAGAAAGTCCTTTGAGCAGGCGGCCTCTACATCCTTTCCCGAAAAGAAGCCCCGGCTTGAAGATCGTCAGTCCTTTCGTAACACAATTGAAAGTGTTCACACCGAAAAGCCACAGCCCACTAAAGAGGAGCCCAAAGTCCCGCCCATCCGGGTAGGAGGCTCTTTGATTGCTGATGGCCCTGGTGCCAGGTTTCCTTTGAGGGTCATGAGATTATAGAGCCCTTTTGCAAGGACAGACACCCTGGAGCCCTAGTTTGAATTATGTGGAAACATAGCTCTACAAAAGGAGCTTTTCTTGACTGAAAGACTCGGGGATAGTTTAGCAGTGACTTTCCTCACTGTTTGTTTACTGTTAAAATTATCTCTAGAGGTCAGAATCCTTTGGAGTTTTTAAACTTTTATTAGATAGTGTTAGGTTCTTTGCTGTAATGAGTCACATAGTCCCACCAAAAAATAGATTTAGAAGTGTGGCATAAACAGCCCTTCAACAGAATCGCAGAATGAAGTTGTAGTATAGACAACCATTTTACTGTGATTAGTAATTCCCTAGGCCATGACTTTTAAGCTAATTGTGTCCTAGATTTGCTTTATACTTCCTGGTTTGGGTTACCAGTTAAAATTGTTTCCCTGTGCTTTTCTTGCAGATTCAACTTTCACGTATCAAACCACCCTGGGTGGTTAAAGGTCAGCCCACTTACCAGATATGCCCCCGGATCGTCCCCATCACAGAGTCCTCTTGCCGGGGCTGGACTGCTGCCAGGACCCTCGCAGACATTAAAGCCCGTGCTCTGCAGGCCCGAGGGGCGAGAGGCCACCACTGCCATGGAGAGACGACCACCACTGCTATCGGAGGGGGGGGTGGCCCGGGTGGAGGTGGCGGCGGGGCCACCGATGAGGGAGGTGGCAGAGGCAGCAGCAGTGGTGATGGTGGTGAGACCTGTGGCCACCCTGAGCCCAGGGGAGTCCCGGGCACCCCCAGAGAGTGTGCGTCAGATCTACAGCGAGCACAACTACTGCCGCCTTGTCCTCTGAATGGAGAGCACACACCGGCTGGAACTGCCGTGTCCAGAGCTAGGAGAGAAGACTCAGCTTCTCACAGAAAGGAGGAAAACTGCCCACTGCAGAGGGTTCCAGGTGTACTCACAAGTGGGCTGGATGATGCCTCCCAGCCCCCGATTGCTCCCACTGGAGACCAGCCATGCCAGGCTTTACCGTCCCTGTCATCCCAAACCCCAGTGACTGAGAGGTTAGCAGAGCACCTTGATTTGCATCAAGATACTAGAACCGAGTCTGAGTCTGGTACCATTTCCTGGGAAATGGATCATGGGAAACAAGGAGCCACTGTTCCTCTAAACAATGGTTCTGTGCAGTCTCTAGTGGGAGATACATTAGCAGAAGGAACTGGCCAGACTGTCAACAGTATTCCTATCATGAAGGATCCTGTAAACGTGACCCCCAGTTCCACATCTGAATCATCACTGACTGGCTCCCTGCAGGACAGACCATTTGATGATGAATTAGGACTTCGTGACTCGGGCCCATCCATGAGGGAAAGTTACAGTAGACAGGAAACTTTGAGAAGTGAGGCTCTCACTTCTGGTAATGCTGCTCTTTGGAGTCCCATCTTGTTGAATGACAAGGTAATGAACCCATCTGAGCCAGAATCCAGAGAAAATGTACCATCCATGGAGCCCCAGGCTGTAGAACAGTGGGGAAAAGCTGCTCCCTTTATTGCCATGTTATCTAGGGGCTTGGCAGCTGAGGAGGGTGTGGCTCCCCCTGACAATTGTGCTTCACTCTGGACTGTGCGACCTCAAGGAGCCATGGGTGACACTGACACGGAGGACAAGCAGGTAGACAGTGAAAAGCTGAAATCAAATGGAGACCCTGAAGCACTGAGTCCTCATAGCGAATCCACAGATACAGCATCTGACTTTGAAGGCCACCTGACTGAGGATAGCAGTGAGGCTGACACTAGTGAAGCCACAGTGAAGAAGGGATCCTTGGTAGAAAAGGATCCCAAGCATGATTGGAACCAGTCTGCCTCCCTGTCTAAGATACACAGTGACCTGGGTCTGGTTACAAGGACAGAGGGAGTGGTTACTTCTCAGAGCTGGGTTTCTCGAGTATGTGCAGTACCCCAGAAAATCCCAGACTCCCTCCTGCTGGCCAGTAGCGAGTACCAGCCAAGACCCATGTGCTTAGCCAGGCCTGGGGCAACAGTGGAGGCCAACAACCCGCTTGTGATGCAGCTGCTACAGGGTAACTTGCCCCTAGAGAAGGTTCTTCCTCCAGCCCATGGTGGCAGCAAGCCAGAATCCCCACCACTGCCACTTACAAAAGAACAGAGCCATGGTGGCCCCCTGGCCATAGGGTCTTCGCATAATCTGGGGGAAAATGGTCACATGATTAGCAAAAGCAGCCCTGGTTCTTTAAGAGTGTTGAAGGATCCTCTACTGCCTACGATGTGCGAAACAAACAGTCTTGGCAGTGTAGAGGCCACCCAGGCACCTGGAGCACCCCAGAAGATTTCCAAGTTGGCTCTGAGTTTAGACCACTTGCAGCCAGTGACAAATCTGGTGACCACCTCTGGGAAACCGGAAGAAGTGGATTCCAAAGAGCAGCCCTCTCCCTTTAGTTTTGAAGATAAGAAGGATGTCCGAGATGCATCCCACTGCAGTAATTCAAATGCTACTTCAAATCCAGGAGATCTCACTACCTCGAGAACACCTTGTTTCTCATCTCCAAATGTGATCTCCTTTGGTCCAAAGCAGACATTTGGGGCTCTGGGTAACATTGGAGGCCAAGGGAAAAAGCTTTTTGGCCCGAGGAACATGACTGCAACCATTCAGTGCCCCAGGCCTGCAGACCCAACACTGCTGCCTTCCGAGGTCCCTCCTGTTTTTCCCAATAGAAAGTTGGGGCTGAGCAAAAACTCTGTATCTGATGGAGTACAGACTGCAAAAGAAGACTGCATTCCAAAGCCCCCTCCTGCCTCTGTTAGCAGCATTAAGAATGAAAAGGCTATGGGGGGTCCGCTTAAGGCAGATGCAGAGAACAGGAAAGCTGCTGGGCACAGTCCTCTGGAACTCGTGGGTCACTTGCAAGGGATGCCCTTTGTCATGGATTTGCCCTTCTGGAAGTTGCCCCGAGAGCCAGGGAAAGGGCTCAGTCAGCCTCTGGAGCCTTCTTCCATTCCTTCCCAGCTCAACATCAAGCAGGCTTTTTATGGGAAGCTTTCTAAACTCCAGCTGAGTTCCACCAGCTTTAATTATTCTTCCAGCTCACCAACCTTTCCCAAAGGACTTGCTGGAAGTGTGGTGCAGCTGAGCCACAAAGCAAACTTTGGTGCAAGCCACAGCGCGTCACTCTCCTTGCAGATGTTCACTGACAGCAGCACAGTGGAAAGAATCTCGCTCCAGTGTGCGTGCAGCCTGAAAGCCATGATCATGTGCCAAGGCTGTGGTGCGTTCTGTCACGATGACTGTATTGGACCCTCAAAGCTCTGTGTATTGTGCCTTGTGGTGAGATAATAAATTATGGCCACTGGAAAAATTGTATATTTAGTGTGTGTATTTTGATAATGATGGATCTTAAATCTGTATACAGAATAACATTGATACAATAGACTCTGTCTCTTTAGGAAAGAGCACTGTTGTCTCACCCTAGAATTACAGTGCTAATGCCCTCTGTCACTGGTTACCCTTCTGGTCTGCAGGAAGGGCTTCCTGGGTGGCAGTCTGTGGGTTGGCCAAGGTTGGCCAGCCTGAGTCCTCTTGAGACAGAGCTCACATGGCAGGGGAATCCAGCCTGACTTCCAGAGGGACTTGAAACTGAGATCAGAAGGTTGTGTTCTCCACCAAGGGAACTCACCCACCTGAACTGAGCAGGAACGTCAGTCTTCCACTGCCCCCTCCCTGCCGTCTTCTGCTACTTGGAGGAGTTGATGGTTGGGGAAGAAGCCACATAGGGTTAAATTAACTCCCATCATTGCCCACCAGGGGGATCAAGCACCTGCTGACTTGAGGGTCACAGTTAAGTCGTTTGCTAGTTGATGGAGCCAGTTTGACTTTTGCATCTATTGCTGCAACCAGTTTGGAACATCCACCAGGCCCACAGGATTTTTTGGAAGCTTGAGTATCCCTTCTTGGACAACAGGGTCAGGAATTGGGGTTGTCTTCTATGAAAATACCATCTGTCAACCTTGTGAGTCAACTGTATAGACATTTGCAGGTGACTTTGCTTGCCACCCACCCTGTCACAGTGGACTTGGGGTGGGCATCTCGATGCACCTGTGTATGTGGAAGTCATTTTACATTTCCAAACAGTGTGTGTTTCATATTTTTATATTTTTAACTCTTTATTCTTGGATGTATAAAGTGAACTTTTGGGCTTCTGTAAGTATGCTCTATGCACCTCTAATGTTTTATCCTGTATTTATATGTTGTACACAGTACTGGCCAAATCTGTAAATGGATGTATTGTACAGAGAACACGAACATCTCTTCCTTATTTTACGTCTTCAACATCGTTACATTAAAGTGCTGTCATTTACTTCTTTATGCTGATTGTCAGAGGCACTGAGTGTGGTGCTGCCTGATATGAGAGGGAAGTGACTGATGATGTCAGGTTGGCCTGGTGTTTTGTCACCTGTCACCAGGCAATCAACCATAGCCTGCAGAGCCATAGTCAGCCCACCTGCACACCACTAAGCAAATGCATCTTGCTTCTTGCATCTCTTCTCTTCCAGCCTTTAATGGCTGCTTGCTGCATATGTGGCAAATCACCACCACCAGTGTTAATTGCTTCTGGACTCATGAGTAGTTCTTTGGGTGGCCACCAGGTAGGCTTTCTGAGTCTGGCTCCAGGGTCCCCACCTGTCACAGCAATACCTGGTACCGCCAGGCTCCTTTTGACATTTTTGGCAGCAGGTTTGAGAAGAAACAGCCTTTATCCCTGCTACCTGCTCCTAACACATGTCCAACAGGTAGACACCCCTGTTTCTCTTCCCTTACCCTGTTTTCTTGACTTAGTGAAGAGTTGAGAGTCTTCCTTATTAATTTAGGTCTGTCTCCCTGTGCGAGTGCTTCTGTGTGAAGTACAAAATTTTATGCCTTGGGCAAGTCTCGTCTCATCTGAAAGCCCCCCCCATTAATCAATCTGAGGTGGTATTGTCATCTGAAGCATGAGTGGGAAGGCAGCAATGCTGTGGTTTAAATGCAGTATAGATGAAGTTGTCAGCTCGAGTCTGTTTACCAAAGACCAGGAGCAGAGGCCCAAATGTCCATTCCTCTTTCTCCTGGGACCTTTGGGGCCATTCAAAGGTATAGTTTGACACTGGTCTGGTTCGTGGCGCTGCCCAGAGAAAAGCACTGCTCTTGTATGTGTTGTGGAATTGGAAAAATAAACTTGTACAACCTGCATTTGTGGTCTCCATCCTCTGTAGCCGCCTGCTGGTGTGGGAGGTGAGGTTCAAGTGCAGAGCTGAACTGGGAGGGGCCGATGCCAGCTCTCCTCCCTGTGACCTTGGGTTTGAGTTCTTATATGTGAAACTCTTACAGGGTTGGTTAGAAAGGAATGACTTGTTGGCTTCACTGGTTTTGGACTGTTGTTTGTGATTTGAACTGCCCCCTGATGGACTAGAGTCAGAAATCTAGTGGAAATGAGGAGTGCTTTCTTCTATAAATACAAGCCGTAAGTGATGACCTCCTGCTTGTTCATCTATACTGCCTCCCCGAGGTTGAGATTGTCAAATAGAGTTCAGCTGGTTAATTGGTGACCTGCAGGTGGTTAACCGGTTCAACCTTTGCCTTGACGTGATGTGAGTACTTGATTGGCTGTTGCTGCAATGAGCCTGAGTGGTTGCCTAGTGCTGCTGGGGCTATTTTCTCAAAGTCTCCAGAAAACATGGTTTTGCACTTACCAGAAAGAATCTGTAATAAGCAGAAAGTTAACCCAAATGATAGATGTAAAACTTCCAGTTCCATTAACTCTGAATTGGAGGAAGTATCCAGTATGGCAGGATACCCCCCTGTGTGCAGGCAGTCTCAGTGGCCGTTTTGCAAGTAGTGCTGTTTGAAAATCTTACTAGGTGGGTCTGGTGACTAGGTGAATGCCCAGTAGTGGTGGTGTATGCTTGTGCCTTTGTGTCTCAGCATACTTTGTCCAGTTACAGCTACAGGAACTTAAAACACTTTGGAAGCCAGGGTGAGGACTGCACTTCACCACTTGTGTCTCAGCCAGTAGCCAGGTAGTGTGGGTTAGAGTAATGCTGTGCTGCAGGGCAACTGTGGACTTGTCACCCTCCTTGACCTGTGTGCCGGCTGCCCTGTCTGGATGGGTGCTGCTTCTGCATCAGGTTGTTGGTACCTACCACCTGGGAAATAGTGCCAGCTAGCTTGTACTACATCCTCATAGTAATAGCAGTGTGACCTTACAGTAGAAATCTCAACAGTTAATAACTTATCTGCTTCATCTTTGGCTCAGAGGGAGCTTTCGGAATCAGAGGCTTGTTGCACTGAGGACTGGTGCAGGCTATGAAGGTGACTCCTGGCTTTTGGTCTTAGGCTACATTTGAATGAAGTGCTGAGATTAGAGATAATTGGGAAAGGAGGCTTCCTTACCCAATGGTACAAGGAAAACATGTTTCAGTGATGAAAATACTATCCTACTGGCCTGCTGTGTTAGCATTAATTTGTTTGAGAAAACTTGCTGTAAAAATAAGACCCTGCTTGTGAGAGGAAGTCCATTTATTATGCACACATGAACAAAGCAGCCTGCATCTATGAACCAAAGGGTCGGCCTGCTGCGAGAGGCACATGCCAGGGCTGCCCTTGTAGGCAGGAGCACTTTGAACCTAGAGAGAGGGTGGTATTTGTGATCTTGGAGATTTCAATTCAAAACCCTAACTGGACAGTTCCCATGGTTGTCTTGTCTCTGTGCATCAGCGTGAAAGCCTGGAAAGTGAGTCTCCACTGCAAGACAGATAAATACTTGCTACACACGGTGCCACTGAGTCCTCAGTCGATGGGCTTCCCTATTCTGGAGACACTGTTTTGGGGAGTGTTGAGAATGTTGCATATTATTTAGAGGGGTAGAGAGGGTCCCAAGGCAACTGGAGTCCCTGATTTAACAACACTGGCTGATAAACCTAACAGCATCTGTGTTTATACAAAAACTCTAAACAGGTGATAGGACCTTGCAAGGACTTTTTTTCCCTGTAACTGTTAATCTTCCATAATGCATTTTAAATGACTTTTTTTTTAAAGGCTGCCTAAAATAAATAAAAAAGGCTGCCTATGCATGTTGTTTCTCCCTTCCCTCATTGAGTTAAAGGAAGGTTTGCCTGTTTTGAGTGAATTATAACTGTTCTAAGATAGCATTTCCCTTTTGATGATGTCCTGTGTCCACTGTTAACAGCCGTGGAGTGCTGTTTGAAGAGGCCAGACTGGAACAACCAGCACTTTTCTGGCCTCAAGCAGTTTTTCCCAGGGATCCCAGTACTCCAGGGAGAGATGAGCAGCAGCATTTCTGTGGAGGTGAGTGTGAGCTGGTTAGGAGGCCGTGGGGTCTGCATGAAGCCACTCTATTCTGGAGATGCTGTCCGAGGTTGTGGGGCTTTAAGGGTCCCTTAGTGTAGTGAGACTCAAAGAGTGGTAATTTCAGTTGGACAGGAATTTTTTTTCTTTTCTTTT
>NW_004955422.1:28623838-28659998 GCF_000276665.1 Chinchilla lanigera | reverse complement strand
TTTTTTTTTTTTTGGTTTTTCTCCGGTACTGGGAACTGAACTCACGACCTTGCGCTTGCCAGGCAGGCGCTTTTGCCGCTGAGCTAAATCCCCAGCCCTGGACAGGAATTTTCTTGACATCACTGGGGATTTGGTCCTTTGACCCCCACATGCATTGGTAAGAGTGAAGTGCAAGGTCCATTTTGTTCCCGCCATACCTACACCTTCCTGTGAGGCTTGGCCCCAGAGCTGCGGAGTGCTGAGCCTCTTCTGATGCATGTATTTGGCTACTACACAAAATTTTTCCTTTTTTTTTTCTTCAGGATTCTTATGCTGTTATTAAAAAATAGGGGGTTTTATTAATGACAAATGCTAATACATGTGTGTGCATGTATACCCACAATTTGAACAGTAAAGTGTATGCTTTTAAATCAGAGTCAAATTGTTTTTAAACCCATGACAATCACTTTGTTCCCACTATATTCCTGCAATTTTCCCTTGAGCTTAAGCTTGTGAGGCATGGTGTATGGAAAATTTGTTCACAGATAAATTTGGGGGAAAGTGGAACTACTGTTTCCCTCCAGTAGGATTTGGGGATTTGCTTACAATGGAATGCCAGGTACTGAAGGTACAGAACCAGGGATCACATGTGCTGAGTTTTCTAAAACTAGGACCTGGGGATTGCTATAGGTGTTTGGTTTCAGTCAGCTGGTCGCATAGTACGGTGACCTTATACCCAGCACACCCCTAATGCTGTAGGTGCAGATAAGGTGGTTATGAGACAAAATACGGTGCACAGAGGGCTGGCCACCTGTGAGCATCCTGGAAATGTTCCTGCACTTTCTAACAGGCTAGGTGCAGAGCCAGAATTAGAGGTTTATTTGAAGACAATTTAGGAAGGAACTTCCATGTGCCAGATTATTGGTTAGGAAAAGGTAAAATCTACCTGTAGAAAGATGTTCCAGTGCTAAACTAGATTTGGGAAGAATAAGAGTTGGTGTCAATGCTGCTGTTGATAGGACACAGAAGCACAATGTTCAGTTTGTTCAGTGTTTATTAAGTAGATTCAGTCATATATGATATACAGATTCAAAAGGAAAAGGTTCCACATACATATGAAATCAGTGCATTTAGCAGTAATACCATGGAGATAACAGCTCGATTAACAGCTCATTGGTCTTCTGGTAAGTGAGGGAGAGGGAGTCGGCCTGTGCTAGTCATTCCACAAACAAAACAGAATTTAGTTGCATCACATAGAAGACACAATCTAAGAATTAAAATATTAAGCCACATTTACTGGAAAAACTCACTGTACAGAACACAAATACTTTTTATAGAGAGCATTGAGGAGGAAGTCCACACCTGCTTAGAAGAGCCACGTTTTTAAGTTGCATAGGTGCATATCTGTAAAAATATAATTTAGAGGTGAAGACATTGATTAATAGAGTCACCTTAAGTTGGTGCCATCCACTGCTTGCCATAAGTGCCATATGCTTACTGTCTGGATCCCCCATCACTTCCCAGAGGTGGTGGCTCACGAATGAGTTGCCTCCAGCAGAACCCTGCAGAAATGCTTACATTATCTGCACTGAAAGTTAAAATCTCTTCTCAGACATGAGCTTGTTGTCTCCTTCCAGAACATGCCTGTTATGCCAGAGAATTGGCGACCTCATGGGTTGTTCCTGAATCCTGGTTGGCTTAATCCTGAAGGCCACAGGCATCATCTTGACCTTCCCATTGCCAACCTGCTCAGAGAAAAATTTCATCCCAGAGCTTGGTAGTGAAGTCCTGCCTTCGCTTTTCATCTGTCCATGTGGCTAACAGGAGGTCTCTTCTGACCCCTGCTTCTACAGGACACATGATGAAGGCAGATGGATGAGCCATCTACTAGGCAAAAAATGTTTTCCAGCAAATCTGAGTTCTATGTGGTGTAGGTTTGTGTTCTTATTTTTAGGTGGAAACAGGTAAAAAGTTTTTTTGTGTGTGTGGCTTTGCTAAGCAGATGAGTGTAGTGAGGTGCATCCTCCTCCTCAAGGGGTGAGTCTTGCAGAACACACAGGGACTGGGGGCATCTGTACATGTAAACAGTACACTTTCACTGAGTCCAAAATTAGGAGCAAAAAATACAAAGGTTCACATTGGTCTTAGGTAGATACAGGAGAAAAAGGATTGAGCTGTTGAGCTCAGAAACAACAAAAACAAAGTTTCTAAAGCACCACTAAATTATATAAAAATCAGACCACGGACGGATTGAAACTGGTATTCTGGTGAAATACTTTACTATTGTGTAAAAAGTTTTACAAAAAATTACAAATTAAAAGTATCAACCCTCTGAGTTCAAAGCAGCATTTTGAAAATGAACTGGTAGTTAATCCTGTAACCACCCCTGGAGTCAGTCATATGTGGCCCTTGAGAATAGGGAGGGATGGATGGGTTCTACCTGTTGGAAATTCTCTGAGACCCTTCCAGCCCTGCTCATCCTCTCCCCAACACCATCCTTGGGAATAACCTGTCCATCTTTGAATGGTGACAGAAAAACTTGTCAGATGGGTCACACTATCACTAGTCTGTTAAATGACATGCCAGTAAGACAAAGGTGCCCACTTCTCCAGTTTTACCCTTCTTGTCCCCTGCAAAGATTCTAGGACTGGTACACCCTACTTTTGCATTTCCTTTTGAACTTAGGGTTCCCAGGGATGACTTTGTACCTGAGACCTGCATAAGATATAACTGGCTGTGGGGATGAGGCTTTGGGAGTGTCGGTTGGTAGAGGACAGCTTCTCACTGAGGGTGGACAGCAGTGAGCTAAGGTCCATCAGAACCAACTGTGGTGCTTTCCTAGTCAGGAGTGGGTGGGAAGGCTTGAAGCTGCATCTTTTAAAACAAAAAACAGAAAAAGTTCCCTGACAAAACTAGCTAATGGGATCCTATTTCCATTCAGTAATTTGCCCCTGAATCAGCCAGCCATCTCTGAGGTTTCAGGTATAGCTTTTCTGTAGGAGCCCACCTCAGAAGTGGGGTTACCATGATGGAATCCACTGTCCTGGAGGCCCCTGGACTACCACTACTGGCATTTATTTTCTTTTTCTTTAAAAACGCATGGAACCTATGCTCACTGCAGCCTTGAAGGCAGGCTGACGGTGGTTAAGACAGCTTGTGCTCAAGAACATGGGGCTTCCAGCTTCTGCTTCTGCTGATCTTTTAGGTCAGTTACTACGGGGGCAGAGGAAAAAGCCCCTTCTCGGTCTTACACTTCATCTGCCAAGAAATGCAAACCATTTGTGTCTTGCATGGATACTGCCTCTGGGAGGAGAAATGACAGGTTAAGCAATTGATACCAGGATTTGTAGGGCGGCGATTGTCTCTGCCAGTTTTTAACATTAAGATTTCCACAAATTGCCTAGGGTAACGTTTTGCAAAGGATCTACTGATTACTTTGTAGTATTGTTCACACACAAAAATAAATATTTACACAAATTCAAATGTTCAGAGTCGTACTGAGCAGGTAGGGGCTGGGCACGTGCAGGGCTGGTGGGGAGAGGCCTTGGGCACTAGAGTTTGTGCTGTGCTGAGGGGGTCTTGCATGTCCTTGCCCTGACTGGAGACCTAGGGATCAGTCATAGGGAAGGCAGAGGTGGTGTGGCTGGGTGGGTGTTCCAGGCCACATAAGGGAGCACCCCCAACTTTGGGGTGGAAGTGTGTGGGGGTACCCTGCCTTGCAGTTCCTGGAGCATCTGAGCAGGATGAGGGACCTGCACCAGCACTGCCTGCCCAGCCCTCCTGAGGGGTGGTTTGCCACAGTGCCAGGAGGCAGGGCCATGGCTGCAATGAGCAATTGGCTGCAGAAAAGCTGTCCTGGGAAGGGGTGCTTGTTCTGGGATCAAGTGGTTCTCTGCAGCTGTCCTAGGGTCCACTTGGCCCTGGCTCCCCTGGGGCCTCTTTGCTGAGGGAAGAAAGGCAACGGGGCTTCTGCCGGTTCTCGGCAGGGGTAGGCAGCAGAGAGCTGCTGTCATGGCTACAGAGTGTTGCATGGAGAGGCCCCATGGGCCTACTGAGGTCTGGGTGAATCCCTGGTTTTAGCAGCACTAGTAGGTATTGCACTGAGCAAGAGGAAGTGCCTATCAGGGAGGAAGGAAACCAGGCCAACTTTTTCTTTTTGCCCTTTTTCACACTCAAAACTCTAGGTTTCTCCCAGGACTGAACTTTCTAGAAGAAAGGCCAGACTTGGGGGACCCAAGTGGCCTCTCCACTTCATTGATGACCCCTTTATTCCAACCACGAGGCAAGGGGTGGGAGCTGCAGTCCACCTGAGACTCATAGCTGCCTGACAGCCAGGGCTTACCCTGAAGAAGGCTCTTAGCAGGAGTCTGAGGCCCCAGCCTGTGCAGATAAGTGTTCGGACCTGGCTCCCTGGCAGCAAGGCAAGGTGAGGGCCAGGGCCCTGCTGACCAGCTGCCATCTCCCAGCACTCCATCTTATCAAGCAGGAAGGTGCTGAGAGGGCCAGAGCAAGCTGCTAGTTGTGAGAGACAGAACTCTGTCTCAGGCTCTGGCTTCTGGACACCCAGTCTGACTTACCTCCCAGGCAGACACATTGTTTGGGGGACTTGGGGAGACAACTGTTCAGAACAGGGTCAGGGCACATCCTAGAAAAAGCCCACGCTCAAGTGTGAGGTAGAATACAGGTGACCGTGTGACTGGGGCTCTGTAGAAGGGTGGGATGCCTTTGTTTTACTTTGCAGTAGTGTGGATGAGATCTTCCTGCTTGATGGTGCCTGGCAGTGTCCCTGTGGCAGCGTCCCTATGGCAGCACTGAGATCTGCAACAGGATAGTCTGGCCAAGGGGTGGTGGCTTTCCCCAGGGTGCGCTGGGCACTCAGAGGGACAGCCAGCCTGGCACCTGCCCCGCCCCTGCTGGTCCCCAGCCCGCATCAGTGTAGTGATATGGAATGTTAGGTACAGGGATACATCCTTCTGATCAGACAGACACAGACTGGCAATCTGTACAAACACAAAAGAATCCATTTTCAGAAAAATAAATTACTAAGGGGAGAGGAAGAAAGGGTCCACTTTGTTTTTCTCAATAAATATGCAATTCTGCTCACCTAAGACTTGAAAGGTAATTATCTGGGGGTGGAATTCTAACATCAGGGTCCAGGAAGGTGATTCTAAACACAGCTGCAGCTCCAGCGCCTTGTTAGGGGAGCCCCAACCTTTCCAGAGCTGCCCTGTTGGCCTCTTCCAAGCAGGTCAGAGCACCCGTGTGGTGAGATTCCAAAAAAAAGTGTCCTTGTGCCCAAAGTCTCAGGTGCTTGGAGTGTGGCTAGAAACAGCTCTTTTGGATCCCGCCTCTTTCAGAAAACAAAATGTACCAACTGGTGAGGCAGGAAGCCAGGTCCAGGCTGGGATACCCTCTTTCCCTAAAGGTAGTGCGCTCGATGCTGGGGGTCAGTTCTGCTGTAAAATGAGGTTTTCCAGTTCATCTGCAGAGCGCAGCAGGAAGGCTGCAGACTCCCGGTAGCCGGCAATGAGCTGCCGCACAGCACTGATCTCGGTGGGGCTGAGCTGGGCAGCGGGCATGGTCCTGCTGGTGCTGTTGCTGGAGGAGGTGGGTGTGGGCGTGGTGGAGGTGGTAGAGGCCCCACCTTTCATGCTGAGGTCTGTGGGCCCTGTGGAGAGGAAAAGACAGTGAGAAGGGAGCAGACCCCTGCCTGGTGCCTGGTAGGCCGCTCTTTGCCTTATCATGCCTGCCACATCTCTCATGAGCCTCAGCACCTCAATTCTCCTTCCTCTGAGGAGTTCTGTGCTTGAGTGAGGCAGAAGGTTAATACTGCTGCAGCAGGAGAGAGTCAGAATGGGCAAGGGAGGACAGGACCTAGAGAGGCTTTCTGGAGAAACTGTCTGCTGTCTGCCCTGTGCCAGCAGATCGGGGCAGCAAAGAGGGAGCCCAAGGTCTTCAACACCATGTGTCATGGGGGAAGGAACCCCAGCTCATCTCTTCCATTGGCCTTTCCCAAGCAGCTATAGAGCGGGCTGCTGGCTTTAGAGTCACCAGGAGGATTCAAGTCCTGCTTGTCACTTCAAGGGGAGGTTGTTCTCTAAGCCTCAGATCCCTCATAAAGCAAGGCTGCTCTTGTGAGCAGGAGCTGCAGTAAGGCCTGTGAAACACTCAGTACTAGCTGAAGTGCCAAGGAAGGGCTTATCAGCCTCCAAAGGCAGAAATACCAACTGCTACATTCAGCCCACTGGGACAGGCAGACAGGGAAGTTGCGAACCTTCTCCCAAGGTGTTCAGCACAAGTACAGCCAAAGGAAAGTGATCTGGCCAGCGTGGGAGCTGGTTCCTTTGCTGCCCTGGCTAGCTCAGACTCCCAGCTGCTCTCTGCCTTCCCCAGGTGGATATCCCCAAGGGCATCTCACAGGCGTGTGAGGCTCTACTGAGCTATCAACCATCTTCTCACTACTGCATTGCTTGCTGGCCAGCCTTGCTAATGACTGTACCTGCAGTGGCCATGTTTACAAACTGTAGAGATGAATGAGCTCTTGTCACGGCAAACATCTAGACCAGAAGTAACATCTTGGGATAAACAGGGAGATCAACTGCTGCTGAAAAGAAGCTGATGCAGCTCCAGTTAGAGAAGGAAGGTGGGATTCTATGGTTGGACAGTTCATCATATGGGCTGATTTTCTTTCTAACCAGAAAGTGTGGATATTGAGGAGGGAGTCCTAGGAACTGGTTTGCTAAAGGATGTCCCTGGAATTGAGAGTTAAGGGAACAGCTAATACCAAACATAGGAGAAAGGAGTGGGCCTGCATGTTGCTGAAAACAGCAGTCAAGGAAGGGGCAGCTCCCTCGTTGGCCACCTCTACAAGCTTCTGGACATTGCTAGGGCAGGACCCAGAGGGATGGAGAAGAGAAGGTTGGGTTCCTTCTGGATGACTTTGTCCCTCCAGGCAGTGCTTTGGAGTGGCCAAAGCCACATGCTGCATCAACACAAGGAGTGGCCTCAGGGTTCCACACTTTCCATCCTTCATCCCCAAACTTTGTCCCATTTATTATTCTCCACTGCACTGAGTGTTTCTTCTTTTCCCCCTGGACTGTAGCTAAAGCCTGCAAAGAAAGTCCTGGTGTCTGCCACCAGTCTGACCTGGAGACATCCCCACACAGGCTCTGGTTACAGCCAGCTGTTCAAGTTGCTAGTAACTGCCTGGGGCTAGTGGAGGGACAAGACAAGGACAGAGACAGGGCAGGACAGGTAGACCCTGACTCTAAGCTAATTTCCATCTTTGGATGACAACATAATGAGCAAAGTGAGGCGTTCTAAGCCATTAATTCAGCTGCACAACAAAGGCACCAAACTGATTTACAATCACTTGAAAAGCTGCAGCTGGGAGGACAGTGGGACTGGGCAGTTCTGCTTTGTGGCTGCCCGTTCTTTTCCTCAAAACCTTCTGGACTCAAAAGATGAGTGGTAGTGCTGGGGATGGAACCCTAGGCCTTTGCACTGAACTGTATCCCACCCCTTCTTTTGGTTTGTTTTCCACTTTTTTTTTTTTTTTTTGGTTTTTGGTTTTTGGTTTTTCTCCGGTACCGGGAACCGAACTCACGACCTTGCGCTTGCCAGGCAGGCACTTTGCCGCTGAGCTAAATCCCCAGCCGCTTCCACTTTTTTTTTTAATTGTCCAGGTTGGGCTCAAATTTGTGATCCTCCAGCCTCAGCCTCCTAGAGTGCTGAGATTACAGATGTGTACCACTAAGCCCAGTTTTTTTTGTTGGGGGGGGCGGGGGGCGGGTTCCAGGAATTGAACTCAGGGCATCATGCTTGCCAGGCAGGCGCTGTGCCACTGAGCTACATCCATGGCTCTAAGCCCAGCTTCAATGTTCTTTAAACAAGACATCCATGCTCATGGATGTCCTAACATGGGTGGCTGCAGTGACCACACCACTCACCTCTAAGGGCCCAGTATGGAGAGATGAAGACTACAGCCCCAGCAAGCATAAAGGGAGAGCTGTCTGCCCCTAAAAAGATCTGGCTGCTACTCAGGTCTTACAGGTGTGATCAGGGTGGGGAATTCTATTAAGTCTTGCACCCTCCTAAGAGTTATCTAGCAGCTGCAGCCCTGAAACAAGCCATGCTGGGCGGCAGCAGGTAGACTTGTCACCATGGTCTGCTGCCTGGGAGGGCCCAGGTACCAGGTGATCCCTACCTCTCATGTTGGGCCCCAGACTCCCTGTATGTATTTCAGAAGGGAGTTCTGACCTCTCTAATTAGGGGTTGGGATGCTTTTCTTTCTGAGGGAGAGCAGCCACCTGAGATGGCTGCCCATGCCTTGCTGTGCTGGCCACTGTGCCTTGTTGTAGGGATTAGGGCCAGGCAGCCTCTTATTTTAGGTTAAGAAGCATTAGAAGGGATGAGAAGTTAAGCCCAGGCAGGAATCTTCCAGGGACCTGCACATGCTTCCTAGTTATGAACCTGCAGTGACATGGGGGCTTCGGGTAGCTATAGGCTTAGAATAGGGGGTGAGAAGGAGGTGACCTGAGCTTTCTCCTGTGGCTAGAGACTGGCTCTCTCCCTTGCTGCCCAGGGACGATGAGGTGCCTTCCTGCAGCCAAGGGCAGGGCTTTAGGAATTCTTAGGCATGTTCAGCCAAGATCAGGCAGGGCACCCCAGCCTGTGGGTAGCACTCCCCACCTACTCCTCAAGCAGCAACTGGATGTCTTCAACTCCCCCGTCACTCCCCAGCCCCTGAATGGCAACCTCCAAACACACTGCTTCTGCCTCCTGCCCTCTCACCTCAGGAGCAGATGATACAGACTAAACACAAGTTGTAACCCTTCTGTGCTTAAAACCTGCCAGGGGCTCCCTGCCAGGACTGCTTTGTCTGTGTCTCATCCACAACAATGCCACCTGGGAAGCACTGGCTGAGTGCCCCAGCTTAGGGTCCTGGAGCTGAGGGAACAGATGGCTGACCATCGCTCAGGTGACTTGGATATGGGCTCCATGCTTAAAGGGACCATGGTCAAGGCCTCCAGACACTTGTTGAACCACTCGGAAGGTGAAATGGGGCCTGACCTGAGAAAATGCAGTGTGCCTTTCTTGGCTTAGGTGGATAAAATGGGGGTGCAGAGAATCTAGCTCTAGAAAACAACAGGGCCTGTGCTGGAACTCAGCAGGGCCCTGTGAGGAATGAAACCAGGGACAGGCTGCAGGAAGCACTGGTGTAAGCACCTGTGGTAAGAAGGGAGCTGGAGGTTTTCTTTTTGTTTTTTGTTTTTTGTTTTTTTTTTTTTTGTTTTTCTCGTACCGGGAACCGAACTCACGACCTTGCGCTTGCCAGGCAGGTGCTTTGCCGCTGAGCTAAATCCCCAGCCCGGGAGCTGGAGGTTTTCTCTCTCACCAGCTCAAGTTCTCCTGGCCTTCTAGTCTGAGGACTAGCTGAGCTTGTGAAATGGGGATTCACTGGCCTCTGCTTCCCGCCCATGCCTCCACTGTCTGGGGCTGCTGTGTAGAGTGAGCTAGGTGCTGGTCAGGGGGCCTGAGCCTCCTCTACTCACCATTACTGTGAGTTCCTGTCTGGAGGGAAGCAGGGGCCTGCAGGTTGCTGCTCAAAGCCCCATAGCCACGGTAGCTGTAGTTGAGGCCGCCGTTGACATACACAGGGTCCTGGGAGTAGGAGGAGGCTGGCAGTGAGTAGGTGGAGTGGGTGATGGCTGTAGAGTCCCGGGAGTGTTGCTTGTCCAAGGCTATGGGCTCATCCTGCAGAGGCAAGCAGGTGGTGCTGGGGAACTCACCCTGAGACATGGGGTGGACAAAGGTTGGGTTCCTGGAGCCAACACTGTAGCTTGACCTATGGGATCTGACTGTTCCCTCTTCCCTGGTCACCTGGCCCCAGAAATCTCCCCTCATTCTGCTCATCTCTCTGTGGATGTCACTTCTAAAGACCTTCTCGGAACCCTCTATTCTCAGGATGAAGTCCATACTTCCTTTTAGGAGGGCAGCAGGGTCTCTGTGACTGATTCCTCCACCCTTCACCACCTCTTGGCACCTCCCTCTGTCCCCTTCCTTCCACGTGAGGACCGCCCTCCCTGCTTCTTTACCCAAGGTCTCATGTCTGTGGGATGCCTATGACTGCACTCAGGAGTGGCCCCCGGGAGGTGTCTGGTTGTGAGGAGCTACCTGCGAGGACTGGTAGATCTCCAGGCGCATCCTTTTGGCTGCTTTTCTCGTCTCGCTCTCACAGGCAGCTGCCAGGATGTTTTCTGCCATGGCCGAGGTTAGGTGGGGAGGTGTGGGTCTGGTCTGCAGGCAGAACAGGGATAGGTCTGGTGGGGCCCTGGGCCTGTACAAAGACCCTCACCCAGAGATGGGTGATGCAAGCATGTTTGGGCTCTGGCACCTTAGTTTACAGAGCTGTGTAACCTTTTCGGGCCTCAGTTTCCTCACTCATGAAACAGAGATTAGTGACTGGCTTCTGAGACTACCGGTGAGTTTTGGTAAAATGTCTGGCTGGGAGGCACCCAGGAATCCCAGGAGTGTGACAGACGTCAGTGGCGGCCCTGGGAAAGGTGGGCTGGAGAGGGGGCTCACCATCTCCATGCCATTCTTCTTCATGCGCCGGCAGGACTTGAGGTATGTGCGGATGCGCTTGCGGGCCCGCTCCTGGAACTCAGGGAACTGCCGGCTGCAGGACTCGATGATGGCCTGGATCTTCTCCTTGGGCTGCTTGGAGATGGGCACCATGCGGTCCAGGTTCTCATCCACAAAGAGACGCACAAACATCTGTGGGAGACACAGGCCATAGAGACGTCCCCACCACCATGGCTCCAGCCCTGACCCTACCTGCTCCTGTTCAGTACTCACATTGAAGGCCTTGAGACGCTCCGGGTCCATGCCCTCAGAATCATTCATCTTGTCATTGTCCTCGTGGTCATCATGGTCATCATCATCGTCATCTGCCGTGGGGGCCCGGCCTACTGTCAAATCCTCAGGGCAGCCACTGACTTCGGTCTTGATGGAATCGTAGCTTCCAGAGCTGTAGGGGGGTGACTGCAAGAAGGATGAGGGGCAGCGGGCAGATCAGACAGTTGCCTGTAGCTCTCGCTTGGCCTCTGGTAGGCCATAGTGAGCTTGGGGACGAGGGTGGCAAGCACAGTCAGCTGCCATGTGAGCAACATCTGAGAGGACCTGAGCGAGTCACCATTCCCTCCCGCTCCTTTCATCTGTGACATGGGGCAGCTCCCTGGCTGCTCAGCCGGATGAGGTAGTGCCTGGAGAGTACATGAGCCTTACTTCTGAGGTAGCAGTTTCCTCTGCAGTGTGTATACCAGGACCCGCCTCACTGTGTGAAGGCTGCAGAAAGGATTCCCACCACCAGCTGAGTTCTTTTGGGTGCCAAGATCTGTTTTGGCTTTGGGGTTTTCCTCCCTGATCCCTAAGGGCCTGCAACTCTGAGTTGACAACTGAGTTGTCACCAGAGCAGTGAGTGTGCTGTCTGTCAGGGAAAAAGAACAGATGGGCTGGGAGAGAGAGCCAGCCAAGGTGACAGAGCCATTAGGCAATGTGTTCCTGCAGCTCCTAGGCTGGGCTGTGCCTGTCGCACCCCCACCCCCAGGAGACACAGTAAGCCTCGGTACAGCAACGGGAGATAGAACCATACCTAGCCTGCCTGCTTCCCCACCTGTCCTACAGCCAAGGTGGGTCCCTGCCCTCAGCTCTCACATAAGTTCCTCCCTCAACAGGCCCCTTACTCATCTCTCCTTGGACGATGGCTCCCTGCTTTCCTCTCTGCTTGCTATCCTGTTGCCCCTCATGGTCCAGGTTCCATGCCACCTCTCTCTTGCCTCCTGCCCTCAGGGCCCTGATATGTGCCTTTTAGAAAATTTCCACCTGTGGCAAGTTCTGACATCATGGCCCCTGCTCTGAAGGGGGCTGGTGTCTAGTGGCTAAGTTGGACCCAGGTAATACAACCTGCATGATCAGATACTGTGATGTGGCTGCTGCATGGCTTGGAGGGACCCCAGGGCTCACTGAAGGTCGTATCAATGAAGATGTACATGGCCTGGCCCCCTGGCCCCCACTGCTGCCCCTCAGCCGTCTCTCCCCATGCCTACACTCAGGGATCAGGCCCCCAGAATCACAATGCAGGGTCAAAAGACCAGCCAGGCACAGTGCTGGCTACCAGATGGCCGTGGGGCTCTAGGAAAGTCACATTTCCAAGCTACTGTTTAACTAAATCCTCAGCCAGGGCAGGAGCAGAGACAGAAAATAAACTCTAAGAGAACTGCTAGGGGTATTCATGCTCCCTATCTTACTTCCTTGATGCCTGAGGCCTGCGCTACCTCTGTAACATGTGGCTTTGTGGCAGTGGCTAGAGGGACCTGCCAAACAAACGTCAACTCTGGCCAAGACCTGCTCCTAGCCAAGATCCTGCGGCCTGAGCTGGACACACAGGGACAACTCAGAACTATCCCTAGCACCTACTGACCTGCTCTGTGGAAGAGAAATCAGTCCAGGGCAGAGGAAGAACCTGCCCAGGGCTTCATGGCTGGAATCCAGTGCTGCAAGGCTGGGGAAGATGGTCCAGGAGAGCTGGTGCCCAACAGCACTGCACTGTGCTACCACAGTGTTCCTGAGGTTTCTGGTGGAAGTGTGAGGGCGGCCCAGATATGGCCTCTGCCTTGCCCACCTGTCTCCTCCTATCAGCCTGCTCAAGGGAGGCGCTCCACCTGCTGCATCCTTGGGGACCTTACCCTCTTCCTATGCCATCTGTAAAATGAGGAAAGGTAGACAGAGCAGCCAGGAGGTCTGAGGCCTTGCCCTCTGTGCTGAATGTGGTACTTTCTGCTGTTATTCATAGCAGACTTTGTCCCAGGGGACGTGGGCAGCTCACAGGGACACACATTACCTGCCATCCCTACCAAGGCAGAGGCCATCAACCCTGTTTCACAGATGGGATCTACTGTGGATCTCAGAGGATCCACAAATACTCCAGCACCACATACCGAGCCACTTCCTATTGCAGTCTCTCCAGAAAAATGATAGCATAGTTGCTGCACCATTGCCCCGGCTTCTTGTCACATAGGGCTGGCCCCAGCTAAATTCCATATACATGACTTCTGTTTAGCCTCAAGATAACCCTGCTGTTTACAGAATGATGCGGAGGCTCACGGCTCATGGCCCCACACACCTCAGGAGTAGTCTTCACCCCATACTTGACACGGCTCCGAAGCCCATCGGTGCCACAGCCATCGGAGGAGTAAGAGGGTGTGCCCAGCGCTGTGCCCGGTGGGAGCTTGTCACACAGGTTGATGGGCTGATCCTCAGCAGCGGAAGTGAAGTCCATGGGGGCCGCAGCACCGTTGCCGTTCATCTCGGGGAAGGCAGGGTCGCCCTGTGTGCTGCTTGATGTGGATGGGTTTAGGGTGGAGGAGCCATTGCCGCTGCCACTCTCGGAGGAGGAATCATCTGGAACAGGAGGCGTGGGTTGAGGCCCAGCACCGGCCCTCCCCCAAGACCTCAGAGTGCCAGCCCTGTGTGACTGTCACGAACCTCCTGGCGAGCAGGTGCATGCTGTGCTCTATACCAGAGGCTCTGGGACATAAGCTGCAACCCAGCCCCACAGCCTGGGACAGGTGGGGACAAGGCTGCTCTGCCATCAGGCATAGAGCGGCCACAGGGAGAGGAGGTGTGCTGTGCAAGCATGGAGTATCTTCCTGACCTGCAAACCCACCAGTGTCACTTCCAGGGTCTGGAAACGGCTTGCTGGCAGTCCCTGACACCATGGAGGCCGTAGGATTTCCTCTTCCCACCCACCCTAGTCCTCTGCTCAGCACTGCCTCGCCTCTTCACATCCTCCAGCTCCCTCCCAAAGCTGCTTCCTTTGCCTGAGGAAGGATGATCCATCGTGACCCCACAGCTGCTCAAGCCCTGATGCACTCAGGCCCAGGCTGAGCCTGGCAGATGACCCACAGATTCAGTGCCTTGCAGCTCCATCCTCCGTGTACAGCCAGGTGGCCTTCAGCATGCCAAGCCAGGGCTGCAAGGCCTGGAGCCTGCATCCCTGCACCTCAATGGCCAGCCCTCCTTTCCTGAGGTCGGGCACCCTCTGCTGGACAGAGCCCAGCATTGCCTACCAAATGTGGGAGAGTAAACTTTTAACTCAGGGGGACTACACATGTTCAGACGAATTCTAAGTCTCTCTTCCCACCCGCCCCAGCCTTCTGCTTGATCAGCCGAGACGAAGTTACAGTGGAACTCCGGGGGTCACAGTCAGGTGAGCACTCGCGTGGTTCCCGGTGGCGCCCAGGTGCCCTGGCAGGTCTGCCCCAGCACCCAGCCCGGTGGAGGAGGAACGGCCACGGGGAGCCCTGACCGCCCCTTCCCCCAGGCCAGGGTCGTGCTGGACCCCACCCCCATCCTCCCAGCCAGCAGATTATGAAGATTTAGTCCCTGGTGCTAGGCACGCGCACCTCCAGAGCGTCCCCATGGCTACCGAGCGGCTCTAGCATCCCAACCAATCACTGGCATTCTGGCTGCCTGGGGGCGGGACCGGGCTGCCTATCAAGCAGCCAGGGCCCTGGGCAGAGGGGGATGGGAGAAGAGCGGAGCAGTGGCCCCCCTCCCCCTCGGCCGCGGCAGGTCCCCTGGGCCAGGCTTTGCCGCCTGCGCCTGCCTCCACCACTACCTCCTTCTCAGGGCAGCCTGGCTCCAGAGCTCCCTTCCATCCTGTGGGCTCCACTGCAAGCCAGTGTGGCTCCCCACTAGCTCCCTCTCTCCCATTCACCCCTGGCCTATTCTGGGCTACCTCTGGGACCTCACCACCTATCCCTCCTCCTCCTTTTCCCTCACAGATAGGTCTGGTTTTCTTCTGGCACTATTTCCAGCAACCAGTCTAGATATATGTGGAATGAACAAAATACCTGGTGATATTTATTGAGCACCTGCTGTGTGCTGGCCTTGTCCCAGACGGAGAACCAAACTGAAGACCGCAAAGAGGGTGTCAGCTCTCTTGGAAGGCCAGATGCACAGTAGGGAACCTCATGGGTAACTTGGAAAGTGAGTTATGGGAAGGACACCAACTGCCCTCCACCCACCAAACCACACCCAGGTCTTCCTTCTGCCCACCCTGCTGACACCCTTGGTCCTGCCCTCTCATGGCTCCCTGGTGTCCCACGGCATTGAGTGCAGGACCTGCTGTGTGCTCTCAGCCTGCCCAGCCCCACCAGCCTCACATCTCCTGGGCTCTGCCTGCCATGTTCCTTCCAGCTGGGACGTCCAGTTGGCCTTCAGGGTCACCTCCCTCCTCTGCTGCCCTGGGGAGGAGGCAGGTACATGAGTTCTAAGAATGCACCCTGCACCATGCTTCCTTCCCTGGCCAGGGCTGATCCCATACCAGACAGGGTCTGAGCCAGAGAAGCCCCTGCAGCTGGGGTGCAAGAACGGATGCTCAGCTCCCATGACCCATTCCTAGCCCACCTTGCAGGCATGAACCTCACTCAGCCTCTCTCTCCAGAGGCCACTTGCTTGACCTTGGAGGGATCTACATTTCTCCTCTAGGGACCTGCTCCTTCATGGGCCCCAGACCAGCAGTCACTACATTCACACAAGCATCAGACCCAAGGCCAGCTGCAGTGTCACACCCTGCCATCTGCCTCTCTAACCAGGCTTGCCGCAGAAGGATGGACCCTCTTCCCCTCCTGGGCCTACTTGGCCTGGGGCCTGACAGGGGCCACATCCTGCTTCCTCAAGCTGTGCTGGCAGCCTCTGCCTCAGGGTGTGGACCTGTGCTGCCTAGCCAAGAAACAACAGCACTGGCTCCAGTGGTGGCACCTTCTTCCCTGTCCTCAGATGTCACCAGAATCTGGTAAGGGAAACAGGCAGATGAGAGGCTTGAGACACCAGGAGCCAGGACCTCATGTGGCCATGTATCCCAAGCTTTTAGAAGAAACCAGAAATCTGCACCATTATGTAAATATCCAGATGTTAAAATATGGGTGACTGGGCCAGGGATATAGCTCAGTGGCATAAGCGCCTGCCTGGCAAGTGCAAGGACCTGAGTTCGATTCCTGGTACCAAATAATAATAATAATAATAATAATAATAATAAAAAATATTGGTGACTGATTGACATTGATGACATTTGAGAAAAACCTTAAGTAAAGAATGAGTAGGTAAAATGTGACCTGTCCATACAATGAAATGTTAGCCAGCCATACACTTGGATACATGCTACTATGCAGATGAACTTTAAGAACATCAGGGGCTGGGGATTTAGCTCAGCGGCAAAGCGCCTGCCTGCCAAGCGCAAGGTTGTGAGTTCGGTTCCCGGTACCAGAAAAAAACAAAAACAAAAACAACAACAACAAAAAACTTTAAGAACATCATGCTATGGGAAATATTCCTGATACAAAAGGGTAAGGAATGAACAATTCCACTTGCATGCATATCTAGAATAGGCAAATTCATAGTGGCAGGAAGTAGATAAGAAGTTACCTGGGACTGCGGAGAGGGGGAAATAGGGTGTTTTTGCTTAATGAGTACAGAGTTTCTATTCTGGGGGTCATGAAAAAGTTTATGCTGTACAAGGAGGCAACCATGGTCCTAGTTATATGGCACTATGAATACACTTAATGCTTCCGAACTGTTTACTTAAAATGATTAAGATGACAAATTTTATGCTATAGGTTGCCACAAAAACCCAAGCAAAATCAAAACCTCAAACAGGTCCACGGGCCCCCTCACACAAGCTCCATCTGCTGCTACCCAGTTTACCCAAGCTGTACTTGGCGGAGGGAAACCCCGTCACACACACACAGCCCTCATTTGAGTGACAAAAAAAATCACAGGGCAATGTTCCCCAGCATGGCTTACTGACTGCCACCTTACATGGGCTGCCTATGAAGGGGGCCCCACAATCTGCCACCCAGGGAGGCCCAAGGGTTCTAGTAGGATGCAGAGGAGCTGTGTGGACACGAGCTATGTAAACTTGAAGAGGCCATTTCTCCTCCCTGTGCCTCAACTTCCCTTCAAAATGGCTCTCACTTCAGTAAAGTAAGATTTACAAGGTGTAGATAATTCTTGGTATAGAGCAGACCCCCTCCAAGAATGTTCCCACCCACTTCCTACCCCCCAGTCTTTCCCAGACTGGAGCACTGACCAGAGGGAGCCTGGCACAGTGCCAGAGCGGGGGGTGGGCACAGGGAAGCGGGGAGGACAAAAAGCCTGGGAGAGCTGCTCGTGCCTCTCCCCTTGCTTTCCTCAGCGCCTGCTGGGTGACAGACCAAGCGGCCACTGGGCACCAGCAGAAAAAGACAGGCTGCTGGCCTTGGGCTCAAGCTCTCCAAGCAAGAAAGCAACACAAGCAGCCTAGAGGAGCTGGGCTCCAAAGAGGAGGGTGCCCGCTTTCCCACCCTTGACTTCTACCCGGGACCCCCTGCCAGCCTGAGCACACTCCTCAAGGAAGCCCTCTGCCCCCATCCTGGCACTGGCTCTGGATCGAGCTCCGCACAACCACTCTAGGGAAGGCAGCCTGAAGGTTGGTCCCAAGGGGCTTGGGACCTGCGTGACAGCTGAAGCCCCAAAAGGGCAAGGGGTCAAGATGCTGCTCTGGGAAGTCGATCCACCACTCCCGTGGGCAGCAGTGTGATCCTGGCTGCGGCCTGATGCCCTCCCTGGGCCCACTGCTCCCCTCACCCTGCTCCCGCTGTGGACCTGACCTTTGCGTTTGCTGTCCCTCCTCCTGCTACACTGTCCTTGGCTGTCCCCCTGGCTTGTTCGCTGATTTGAGGGCTCTGCTGAAAGGTCATATCTCAGGAAGACCTCCCTGGCCAGCCCCCTCCCTCGCTCTGACACACTGACCCCTTTGCCTATTTTTCCTGGCATGGTGACCATCTCACGATACTATTGTGTTTATTGTGCCCGTGGCCTGTGCCCAGCCCCCCTGCGAGCTGCCTCTGACAGATCACTCCTGCCTTTCCAGAAGCCACATTCCTTCCTTGGGTGAGGGCACCTGCATCTTCCGGTGTTCCCCAGGGTGAACAAGTGCCCCAGGCTCGGCTAGTCTGCACCACCCACCACAGCGATCGGGACCCACCAGACTCAGCCCTGGGTTTTCTCCAGCCCGGGACAGCTGAGCCTGCTGGGCAGGGGATCCATCCTGAAGCTAGCAGGGTGCCATCTAGACCTGAAACCCAAGGTGGCCCTAGACCAGTGATGACAAACCTTTTAGAGATGAGTGCCCAAACTGAAACTCAGAACCCACTTATTTATCACAAGTGCCAAGACTGCAATTAAACCTGAATAATGAGGCTTTAGTTTTGAAAACAAAACAAAAACTCATATATTAACATCTTTTGTTTTAAAACAACATGTGTGCCATAGTTTCACCATCACTGCCCCAGACTATCTGGCTATGGGAGCGATTAATTTCCTTACTGCCAAAGCTCGCTGGAGGCTGGTTTGTGTCACATGTGTCTGCTTTGGTCTTTCAGCAATCACAGGCTGAACTGCCCTGCTCAGTACCCACATGGGGACTGGCTGACAACCCCGCACCATTGCTACTGGAAAAAGAGGGAGCAAAGGCAGCTGGGCCCGGACCCTCGGCCCCTTACAAGATTCACAAAAGAGATGGACAGGCACCTGACCCCACACCCAAATGACATGGCAGGCCCGGGCCAAGTGGCGGCAGGGCCTTGCTGTCTGCGTGACCTTGGACACAGCCACCTCCTGGGCTCCTCTTATCTAGGGTCCAGGGAGTTGCCGCTGACGCCCTCTCGGGCTCTGACATTTTATAACTGCGGGGTGCAGGCCAGGTGTTCTAGTTGCACCCGTTCCAGACCTGGGGCTGGAAGTGGAACTAAGGGTGCCCAGGGGATCCTCTTGTCCCCACCCTGCTGCTGTGGCAGGAGGTCTCTCCAGAATAGGCCCCTCACCCACAGGCAGCCTGCCCTACCTGTGACCATGCAAACGGCACAGAGAGGTGCCTGCGGACCTCGGGAAAGCAGCCAAGGCAACGGCCCTCCCGAACAGTCCCAGAAACCCAGGCCTCCCAGCTCCGGCAAAGGGCGACCCCCGAGTCCACGCAGACCTGAGCCCACCACCTGTGCCCAGAATGCCTGCGGGCAGGGAGGCCTGTCGTGCCATCTACTCTGTCATGGGGCAGTGTGCTGCTGTTCGAATGGGGGAATTAGTGATGAATGGGAGAAATTGTTTCTCCCTCTGTCTCGTCTCCAGAAGGAGACAAAAACTCCTTTTACCTCGGCAAACAATGCCCTTATGTGGGCGCCAGCGCCCTGCAGCCCGCACAAGACTGGCTCTGTGCAAGCCGCCAATCGCCACACTGGGCTCTGGAGCCACAGCCAGTGGCACCCTCTCCGGTGGGCGACCCACTCGGGCCTTTTGGCCAGGCTGGGAAAAGGGGGAAGGCCATATGAGCCCGCACAGTTGCATGTGGCTGCCTCCTGTGGCCAGAGGTGTGGCTGGTGGAGGAGGCAGCGTGAGGCTCCTGGGTGAGGTTCCCATCACCATCACTGCAGCGGCAAGGCAGGGGTGAGGAGGGGGCATCAATAATTCACACACAAAAGAGATGAGCAGGAGGAGGAGGGGAGGCGGAGTGCTGGAGCCATATCCCGCACAGCCACAGGCAGGCAGGGAGTGTGGACGACAGGGCAGGGCTGCTGAGCGCCAGGAGCGGGGCTCTGGGCACCTCACCAGTCTCCCCTCCCCGCCTACTCTGACAAAGGCCAGTGGCCTGGGCCGTGTTTACATGATGCATAGTTCCAAGGAGCACCAGGCTCCTGGCAGACGACCCAGAGCTTCCTCCAGGAAGGCAAGGGGGAGGGGCCCAGAGGTCAGATGGGGGACACGGGATGCCACCATCCTGGGGGATGAGGCTACATAGGGCACCTGCCCCTGCATGAGGCCCTCAGTCTCTGCCTGGCCTTCAGGCCCCCACTGCCTGCCCAGCTCTCCCTCCTGAACACCCCTGCTCTTCCCTGTGGACTCACCAAGGGGTTAAGAGCACTGAGACAAGGGCGCTTCCACCTTCTCTCCAGGAGCCTCTGGGTTCCTGCTGGACCTCTGGCTCCTTACACAGGTGCCACCACTATCTAAACCAGTGACAGTGACCCTTTTAGAGCTTTCAAAGATACAAACAGTCCGCTACAGCATGTGTGCCACATTGTCACCGCACACCTAGGCCCTCAGAGTCAGAAGCAGTCCAACAGAAACAGCACAAGCCATTTATATGGTGGTGTTTGCTGGTAGCCATGTTTTGAAAAAAATAAAAAGAAATGGATGAAGTTACTATTATTTGCACTGTCGATAACTGAACCCTGGGCCTGCACATACCAGGCAAGAAATTAATAATCTATTTCACTGAGTGTGGTGGCACAGGCCTGTAACCCCAGCACTCGAGAGGCTGAGGGAGGAGGATCACAGGGTTTTCAAGGCCAATCTGGCCTACGTAGTGAGACCCTGTCTCAAAAAAACAAAAAACAACTCTTTCTGTGCTCGTCTCTCCCTCGGCCCCATGTAGTGTGTGCCAGCCCTTCTCCAGCAGAAGTGGTACCTGTATCAGTGCAGACCTATACTGCCTTGTCACACTGATATCACATCTCTGTAAGGACCCTGGAGTCCAGGCCCCTGGAAGGCATCCAAGCTGCAGATGAGTTTGGGTCTTGGAACAAGTGGCCCAAGCTGTGGGGTTTAGACACAGATGCTGCCTTTGGTGGGGTGGACACCAAATACGTACCAGAGCCTATGTGTCAGGCACTGGGTAGCTTATCAAACCTGGTTTGCACAACCACCCCTAAGAGCAGACCCCAGTGCTGAGCCAGAGGCTCCCGGAGATCATCACCAGCTCATCCCCAGTGAGCAAGGGCACCTAGATGGCTCCTCCAAGTACCACCGGCCCTAACCCTGGTGCTCTTGGGTCTCTGGAAGTCTCATGGGTCCGTTCCTCTCCAGGCCTCAGTTGCCCATCTGTGCTAAGGACTAATTCCATGTCCCAGCCCTGCTCTGCCCCACTTCCTGGCCTCCCCCAACACACGCTGGCCAGTTATGCTCAGGGGAAGTGCCCCCTGCATGGCCTTCCTGGTTTGTGTCCTCTCAGGCCTCAGCAAGCATAGGCAGTGAAAAATAAACTCTACTTCAACATACACTGCTCTGGCCAAGATGTACTGCCTGCCACTCCCACCCCCACTGTGTGTTCCGAGTGCAAACAGAGCCACCCAGGCCACCATGTGTGAGTGATTTATGGGGCAGGGCCTGGCCCTGTAGCCTGCGTGTGTGTGGCATCTGAGGGCCCCTGGCCAGCCTTCCACCAGTCCTCCCGGAAGCTGGTCTAGGTTCGGTGCACCCCAGTCCTTAGGTCAGGGTGATGACGCCAACCCTGATTACTTCCTGGTTCCTGGGAAAGTGGCCCTCAGATGGGCTTCAGGGTGGTGGTACCTCTGTGCACAACCCTCCCCGCCTCCTTGCCAGCACAGCAGGGCCTGCCCTACAGGGGCTGGTCAGGAGCGGCCCTGCATGCCCTGGGTGAGGGACGGGCTGTCATTTACCAGCGGGCCTCACAAGCCCAGACTAATACTCCAGGTGTGCAGAGTGGGGAGGATGGGTTCTTCCTCCCCCTTTTTTAGCAGGTCCTCCAGACCTGACCTGCCCCTCTGTCTTCACCAGGCATCTAGGGTCCCAGTAGCCTGGACGAGGCCTGGGCTGTGCAGGCCTTGCCTGTTCCCGGGATAAAGGGATCTCTTGGTGCCGTCTCCCAGCCTGTCTTGTCCCTTGGTGGGCCAGGGGCCAGCACAGCCCAGCATTGTCTGTGCTGCCTGAAGCCCTGCTGATGATGGACACTTTGTGACCCACGACTGCCAGCATGGCCCATGGCCAATCCCTGGAAGGCCTTGGGCCCCAGCTCTCTGCTCCTAGGGAAGGGAAGGGGAGGAGGCCACTGCCTCGCCATGAGTGTAGGTGTGGGCTTTTGGGGCCTTGAATAGGCGAAAACCATTCATGCCCTAGGAGGACAGGGTCAGTGGGGCCTAGGCCTGGGTTCCATCTGCACCTCAGAAAAGCAGGCAGGGTGGTAGACAGGGCCAGGCTTTGCGGGCGTGGGGACCAGCAGTGTGGTCTGAGAGCCCACTGCGGTAGCCAAGCAGGGTGGTGTGTGCCTGAGGTCCTGGCTACTCCAAAGGCTGATGCAGGAGGACAGTGCATTTGGGACCAGCCTGGACAATTTAACAAGACCCTGTCAAAAAAAGGAAGAAAACAAAGCTCACTCTAAAGCTATCCCAGTGAGAGTTAGTTAAAGGGCTCAGTCCTTGCCCTGGGGGACACAAAACCAGGGTGGTCCACCAAGACCCAGCTACAGCAGCCAGGACCTTTGGATGCCTGGTGCAAGAGCTGCCCTACTCCCAGGGGTGGGCCCAGGGGAGGGTGGGCTCTGACCAAGCAAAAAAACAAAGTGGCCAATGGATGGGGGTGCAGGTGGCTACCTTTGAGTCCAAGTGGCTTGACCCTGAGGCCCACGCACCCCTTCCCCACTGGCCACAGACCTACCTAACCCCATGCTCTGGTGGCATCCCCAGCGCCCAGCAGAGGAGGCAATGCTGTGCTGTGCTGCTTTGGCATCGACAGCAGCGCCACCTTGCAGCTGGCTGCCAGCCTGCGGCCTTGGGCAGGTGGGGTGTGCTGGATCCAGAAGCAGACTCTTCGGGGAGTCAGGGTCCTGGACATGTAGGAAGGAAGGGACAGGGCCCCAGGATGCTAGGGCAAACGATGTGCATGCCCAGGCCTGCAGGTCCCATGGGTCCTCCCAGCCCAAGGACACAGCAGGGTGAGGAGCACAGCCCAAAGGTGGAGGGAGGTCAGAGCGCCCAGGGCCAATGTGTGGAGAGCTAGGATTGGACCACGTGGGCCTGATGAGGAGCTCTGAAAATCTGGGTGAGGTGGAAAATCTCTTGGTCCTTGCAAGTCCCTGACACCCTGCGCCAAAGGCTCTCAGTCTGAGGGTGCCAGCAAGCCGAGAACGCCGCCACTAGCCTGGACACCTATAAGCCTTCAAGCTACCTATGCATCATCTACTTCAAGAGTAAAGTGGGTGCAGGACTATCCCCCAGTGCAGAGATGAGGAGTGACTTACTGAAGGCCACACAGTGGAGACAGGCAGGGACGACCTGAGCCCGGGCTGGGGCAGAAGAGCTTGTGCATGCTCTTCCCCTCCTCACCAAGATGGGAGGAGGGGACCCAGGGAAAGCTCCTGGCCGGAGGAGAGGAGAGCTGGTGAGTGGGACTGCCGCTCCCAGTGCTGTTCCCAGCAGTCAGCACATCTGAACAGTGCAGGGCCTGCTCCCCAGCAGCAAGAGCCAGCAGGCAGGATGCCTTGGTCTTCAGCACAGAGCCGCTGCAGCCACACCAGAACTAATGGTCACAGCCATACCCACCAGGCCACAGGCGAAAACAGGCTCAGAGAGGACAAGCAGTCTGCTGAAGACCACAGGGCAGTGGAGCGCCTGGCCCCACCGAGGTGGCCCTGACCCTTTCCATCCTCTCATCTGGTTGTGGCCGCCTTGTCTGACTTTCCTGCTGCAGCAGCAAGGAACTTCTGGAGACCTGTGCCCTAGAAAGTCCCAACCTGCTCTCTCCGCATCCTCCTGCTGCCCTGCAGCTGCCCAAGCCCACAGGTTTCCTCCCCCATATGCTGAGCATCTACACTTCAGTGGGGAGGGGGTGAAGCCCAGGACAGGGCCTGGGAGTTTCACAGGCACAGCCCAAATGCTGGCCCTGGAGAGCCCTGCTCCCCTTGGCCCGGGCAAGTGACTTCCCCCTTGGAGACGGCTCCTGCTCTGTGGGACAGAAACAGTCCTGTCTGAGCTCCCAGTGTGGAGCTGGGTATACTCCGGACTTGAGGGACAGACTCTCCAGGCGCTGGTGGACAGAACAGCCTGCGGTGGGTCCTCAGCAGGGACTTGGGAGGGAGGCGAGTGCCATCAAGTGGGTGGGGGCTCCAATGTGCTGATGCTCCACCCCCTTTTTAAAGACAAAGCATTTTGGAAGGCTGAGGATTGTGAGTGCAAGGCTAGCCTGGACTACATAGTGAGACTTCGTCTCAAAAAACCAAACTCTCTCTCTCTCTCTTTCTCTCTCTCTCTCTCACACACACACACACACACTCATACTCACGCATGGAAAAAAAAGGAAAAGAAAATGAAGCTTTGACAACATACACAGAAAAGTTTGAGAAAAATGTACACCCTGAGCACTGGCATTTTAATTTTTCTTTTGCTCCTTTATTTTTCTAAAGTTTCTACAGTGAATGTGATACTTGGGAAGGGGAAGACCAAGACGCCCTACGTAGCCTGGGTTGGCTTCCAACTCATGATCTTCTTGCCTCAGCCTCCTGCCAATATGCCTTTCTACAGAGACGCAGCTGCTGCCCTCCGAATGCTGGCAGCCTGGCAAGACCACACCTTCTGCATCACTGTCCCTCCTCCACCAAGGAGCAGTCCTCTTGGATGTGCAGGCAGCAGAGGCTCACTGGTCCTGCACAGCAAGGCACCCAACACTCGCATGACAAAAACCAGACAGACAGCCCAAGAAAGCCAGAGGACCCTCTCTCCCGTGGTCCAGCCTCAGGCACCTGAGGGGTTGGCTGTGGGCAGGGAGTCCCAGACCTCTGCTCTGCAGATGGGAAGTCCATCCTGGTGGCAGAAACAAGTCCCCATGGCCAGTGGATCCCAGAAGCCCTGAAATGCTCCAGGGGCCTCAGCTCCTTTCCAGGAACCCCAGTTGCTATACTGCAGAAGGTGGAAGCTGCCCCATGTGACCAGGGCCTCCTCTCTCCCTGACGCTGGCTTCCTGTCTGCCTAGGAGGTGAGTAATGTCCGCTCCCCACCCCAGGCATCCCTTCTGGAGGCCAGGCCTCACATTTTCCGTTCAGGAAGGGGCAGTGAGAGGCCTAAGGAAGCGCATCAAGGGAAGTGGGAGGAGGGCGCGGGTGTGAGGTCGGGCTGGGCACTGTGTACCTGGCCTCCTGGCGGCCCACGACCCACGGGCCTGAGTGTAAGTGCCTTTCACAGTCTCCCCCACTCACACACTCATAACCACATCCCCGGCACCTGCTGGGGTGCTCAGGTGCTGCCAGTAGGAGGGGAAGACAAACATGAAACAGGTAACCCCAAGGATCGTGACGAACCAACGTCAGCCCCCAGGCAATGCCAATCCCCAGAGTCTCGGGACAAAGTCTCCCCACCAGCTGCTCCTAGGCCTCCTCCCTCCACACCCAAAGGCAGCTGCCAGACCACAGCGGCTTCCCAAGCACCTCCTATGTTGCACAGAGCCCAGAAGCAGCCCAGAGTCTCAGCTGGACTCAGCAGCAGGGCTGGAGGAGCGGGAACCTCGCACAGTGACCCCACACCTGCCAAAGCGGGAAAGGAAGAGAGAACAGTGGTGCCCCCACCCTTGTCTCTGGCTGGCACCCAGCCTCTCCCACTCCTGTTTTCTCCTCTGTGGACAGAGCAAGAGCAATGACCTCCCACACACACAGACACAGCCCCGACTGAGGGAGCCCTCACCGAGGGAGCACTGCCCGCCGCCACCACCTATGACTGCAGGGAAAGGGACCTAAGTGTCAGGAATGGGAAAGAGCCATAGGAGGCCTGTACAGAAGGTCTACAGGCAGGGCCGGGGCCACGCCAAAGCCTAACGGACTCAAGGCAGGCTGGCCCCTATGCCAGCCGGTGACTCTGAGCTCGGCTCCTGGGGGAAAGCTAGGATCTTCTCCAGTCAGTCTCAGCTTCAGTGGCCTTGAGGGTGGACCTGCCCCACCAACATCTGCCTTTGTTAAAAAATTAAAAATAAGAAAGGCTTTCACAAACCTGCCACCAGGTATGACTCTGTACCAACTGCCTGGCTTCTTAAGACTGCTCAGGCCACAGCACTGGCCAGCAGGGGAGGGACTGGCGTGGCTGGAGAGATCCTGCCCCTTTCTGGCCAAGGGAAAAGACCCAGGTGCTCAGTAGCTATGCTTAGGAGTAAAGAACCCAATTTGTCCCAACAAGGAGTGGGCCTCTGTCTCCCCTGGATCGCGTGCCTGGGGTCAGCTCTTGAAGTTTGTTCATTGGGCAGCAGATAATTGGCAGGCTCTGCCATGGGCCCACCCTGTATCCGCAGTCAGCAGGCAGAAGAGACCAAAGTGACATGGTGCAGTGCACAGATCTCGCAGCGGGAGCCTCAGACACCACCCTTACAAACACGCAGCATCCACAGAGGACCGGGGCTCACGGGCCACACACTAGTGCCCCTGGGCTGGTACACTGGGGAGTCTTCCAGAATAAGGTTATGAGCAGGGCCGGGGCTGGGTGTGGAGAGCAGGGCCCACCCTCCAGAGCCACCTCCTCGCCTGTCCTCACCCTGTCCTTACCCCAGGCCTTTGTTAACGACAGGGAACACGAGCGCACACCCCAAAGCTGCGAAGGGTCGCCTCAAAGGAACCGCCCTATCCACACCCTCCTAGAGGAGCTAGTGTTTGGGAACCCAGAGTCCAGGTGATACGTTCATGCTCACCAACACCCTCCTTGGAACCCTCCAGCCTGACATAGCGGCCATGGCCAGGCCCAAGAGACCCGACCAGCCATCTGGGCCTTCTCACGGCCTGGGATCCCGCATCGGGCCTAGGCCAACCGCTGCCAGCACATCAACCCAGTGTCCAGATACAGCTGCTGATTAAATAACTAAATTGGTACTGTGGTCAGCACCTCCTCCTGTCTCCAGCTCTGCCCGGCGACCCTGATGAATACTCTGTCCTGTCAGCAAGCCAGTCTTCCTCAGCCCTACACCCACCCCTGGGATCACCCCATGCTGGGCTCCTGTGGACAGCTGCAGGACAAAATGACCCTTGCAGCCACTTTACTACTCCCTTCCTCATCCGCATCATCAGTCAAGCTCTGAACCGCTGGCAACATGCTGAGGACCCCCCTGGTCCCCACGGAATCTCTACCGTCTGGTGCCTGGTCCTGAGAGTCCTGGCCCACCCCATCTCCCCAGGAAGTGTCTCAGACAGTGACCCCTCTCCCACAGGGTGGCTGTAAGGAATAGCAGCACAAGACTTTTCTGGGAACACATAGGAGGATACTGTATTATTACTCTGGGCTTTTAGAAATGTTCTGGCTTCTTCTTGGGAAGGTACAATGGATGGTTCTTGGCTGAGCATTGCTGGCATGGCCCTTGGTGACTTTGGGTGTGGCCCTCAATCAGCTCAGATGAGGCAGGAGGTCAATGTCTGGGTTGGGCGCGTCCCAGCCCAGAGCCCCCAGCAGCATGTGGTCACCCCCACCTGGTCCCCACCCCGTGGGAACACTGGGCAGCGGTCTGTGAGGCTCACAGCACACATGCGGGGTCTCGCTGACCTCCTGAGACATTGAGGCACAAAGGCCTTTTCTTTCCCAGCAGCCTTGCACCCCACTCCTCACACAGCCACCCCCTGGGCTCCCCAGCTGCTGGCCCAGACACCTCCAGCTGCCTGAAGGCTGTGTCTCCTCCCAGACAAAGCAGGATTCAGGCTGAGAGGGCAGTTGGGAGGCAGGCGTGTGGGTTCTGCCATGGAGACGAACTTTGACCCAAACTGCAAGGCTCTTACCCCTTATTTACTCTTTAAGGCTAACCCATTTCACAGAGTTAACATTACACCCCTTTTTAACCCTGTGCCTCCCTCCTACATTCCAGGCTGTGACCTTCGACCCCTCCTAATTGTCAGCTCCTACACCCCAGTTCTTTTGAGGCCTAGCTTCAGGCCATCCCCCAGGCCCAGTCACAGACTCCCTGGAGATCAGAGCCCTACCAGGGCACTCTGATCATAGGTGCCACTCCCTGGCCACAATGTTTCAAACTGAGGCAGACACCACAGCCCCAGAGCCCAACCCGCCACATTTCCTCCAGAACCTGGCGCCTGACCCTGCTCTCCAGCCCCCAGAAGAAAGCCTCTATTCCCAGAGCAGCCCTGGATGGCTATGGAGGCCGGGGTATGCAGTGAAAACCTGCGCTGCCTGGTCACTTGTCAGGTGGCCCTGTCCCAGAGCTAGCTTTCTTGATTCTAGTGCTGGGCAGCTGAACTGCTCCGGGCCAGGCACATCATGTTACCTTCCAAGACCACATCTTGACAACTTTGAAATCCACATCCCACCAGCTCTGGAGCACCGCAGCAATCAAATAGGCGTGATACCCACTGGCCGCAGCCCAAGGGCTCTGCCCATTTGCCTTTGGAAGGAGCGACCTGCTAGCTCTGGAACTGGGGCTGGGGACAGTGGGGCCCACAGAGACACTAGAAACGCTGGAGGTAGCTCAAAGTACAGCAGTGCCAGCCCAGGATCCTCACCCTGTCCTTACCCCAGAATCCAAGCAGACCCACCCAGCCAAAACCCCCACCCAGAATCCGCACAGCCACTCACAGGACAACCCGCTCCCACCCCACCGGCTGCCTAGGGCACTCACCATCCTCTTGGCTGTGGAGGTTCTGCGGGCTCCGCATCCTCTCGTCCTGGCTGGGGCTCAGGCTGGAGGCCAGGTGTGGGTCAGCGGACATCCATGTGGAGTCATTCATATCAAAGTCTTCACTGCTTACAGAGGTCTCATCCTGAGAGAGACAAAGAGGGCCCGCGTTCAACAGTAGTGGCTTTCCCAGGGCCCCAGGCAGCCTTCTGAGTGTATCCAGGGCTTGGGGGCATTTGGAAGGGCCTGAGGGGGCACAGAGAGCCCCCCAAACCTTGCAGTGAGGGTTGGGTGGCACATCCCCGCCCCTGTGGAAGCAGCTTGGGCTCTGGTTCCTGTCGGCCTCCCTGTCTGTAATTGAAGACAATTACGAGGTCTCACATCCTGTAAGGGCGGATAGCAGGGCCTGGCTCTTACCCTTGTGAACCAAGGTTGAAACCAGTGCTGTAAACAAGGGCCACGGCTCCCACCCGAGCCAGGGAAGAGGGCTCCCTCCGAGCAGGGCAGGCAGCCCCCAGTGGGTAGCAGGACAGACCAGGCACTAAGGAGGCTGCTGGCTGCCCCCTCCAGGCCTGCCTCTGACTCCTGTGGAGCATGCATGGAATTCCTTTCTCCCACTCCCCCGGCCCAGAGGACATTTCTGTCTTCCTCCTTCCTAACCTTTGCTGTGCTTCAAAGATATGCTCTTGGGCGGCTTCCAGAGCTGAAAAGGCCAGCCCTAGAAGTGTAGAGGAGGAAGGGGGTGGGGCGGGCCAGGGTTCCCATCAGACCGCAAAGGGGGTTCAGGCTTAAGAGCCTGGGGGGCCTCCAGGGCCTTACAAACAGCCGGATGGCCTGCTGGAGAGGACCACGCCTGCAGCCTCCTCTTCCCTCTCAGCGAGCCCTTGGCCAGTCATCTGGGAACCCCCGGGGCGGGGCCCCTTCAATCCAGCCCTCCAGCAGGAAGGGACCCCACCTCCTTCTGGCCCAGCCTCTTTCAGGAGCAGCAAGCAACTGTGTTTGGGAGCTGGCTGTAAAATGCAGGAAAGATGACCCAGCAGCTCACTCCCCACTCCCAGAGTTCTGGCTTTGCCCCCCTCCTCCCCCATCCCAGCAAGATACAATGGCCTCTGTGGGCCCAGTCAGGACTCTGGCACGGCAACCCCAAGCCTCCCCTCCAGGGCCCTCACAGACGTCTCTTTTATAGTGAGCAAACACACTTTGGTTTGAACTTTCATGGGCTGCTGTCCCTGGGGCAGGCACATCTGCTCTGAGCACTAGGGAACCGGCCATCAGCCTCCATGCCCTCCCCCACCGACGGCTGGCAGGGAGTTTCCTGGAATTCACAGCTTCTGCGCAGCCACAGAGGACCCTTGGTGCTGGGTCCAGAGGACAGGAGCTGGGCCACTGTATGGGCTCGAAGCCCCTATGTGCTACACACACACACACACACACACACACACACACACACCCCGGCACTCAGGTCTCCCGCCTGCAGGCTGTCTGCTCCAGCACAGCCTTCCTCCTGAAAACCTGCTCCTGCTCACTGCTCACTCACTGCAGGCAAAAGCCTCTCTCTTCCAGAAGGGTACGAAGGGGCAAAACTCTCCCCAGCACTAACATTGTGCAGACAGGGGCGGTGGCAGTGTGTGTGTGGGGGGTCCCTTGGAGGTACAAAGCAAGACCACTGGGCAAGTGCTCTCCTTTCCATCTTCCCCACTGGCCAGATTCAGGGAGCCAGGAGCAGGACATCCTCATCTCTGCATGGTGCAGAAACAGGAAGACCCTTGGGAATTGTTGGAACACACACAAATTAGACTGGGCATCCTCTGAGCACTGGAAAGCACCACCTGCTTAAACTCTTCACTCTCTCATTCACCAAGTATTTACTGAACACCGACTATGGGCCAGCCCCTGGCTATGTACTGGGAAAGTAAGCTGTGGACCAGGCCAGTCATTGCCTTCCTGGCACTTACCACTTGGTGGAGGAGACAGACAATATGCAGAAAAACGCCTAATACTGGTGGTCACAAGGGCTACAAAGCAAAATAATGGGGAGGAGGTGGGGGAGAGTGATCTGCAGGACAGGACTGCCAGAATGCTCAAGGTGGGGGCACTAAGCGAGGCTGCAGGAGGTGAGGATGGGGATGCACGGGTCCACGTGGCCTGCAATCCAGGCAGTCAACAATAGCCAGGCACTGCTATTGGGTCTGCAAAGCAACAGGAGGCTTCTGCAGTCAAGGGTGGGCAGCACAGCCACAAAGGAGTGTCCCCTCCCGAGGTGCATGTCACTGGGGCAGGGCCTATCCCTTCCCTCTGGCTGGCTCAAGGCTTGTGAAGCACCCCAAAAAACCCAGGGGTGCTCACGGGCGCAGGAGCAGGGGGCAGCTGGGGTGCAGAGAAGGCTCCACACTCTGCCATGTCTGTCGGGACAACACGGGCCGCAGCTTTTCAGGTACCAAGTGCTTCCCTTGTTTGTCTTTTCTATCCACCGTCTCCCCAAGGCCCACCAGGTAGGCACAGTTCTTAGTCCATCCTACCGAGGAGGAAACAGGGTTTCCAAAAGCTAAAAGCACACGCGCCAGCAAGTGGTAAAGCCAGATTTGTGCCATCACCAAGGCCTAGCCACCCTCTCCTTTCCACGCCCAAACCTCTGTCCCAAGCTGTCCCTTCCCTAGAAAGCCCACTGCTGTGTTTCAAAACCCCTTTCCTGGCGCAACCTTCTCCGTCAATCCAGCTGCATCTCTGGGGCCCCGCGGAGATGCCTGCCCGCACCACTTGCCCAGCACAGCAGCCACCGTGCTGTGGCTCGCAGCTGCATCTTTCTCAAGAAAACCCTACACCTGAGGCTGGGGATTTAGCTCAGCGGCACAGCGCCTGCTTGGCAAGCGCGAAGACGTGAGTTCGATTCCCGGTACCGGAAAAAAAAAAAAAACAAAAAGAAAACCCTACACCTTTCCAAGAGTGGGACTAGGGGCTGGTGCTCAGTGACAAAGCCTTTGCCCAAGATGGGCAAGGCTCTGGGTTCCACCTCCAGCACCAAAGAAAGAAAGAGAGAGAGAGGAAGGAAGGAAGAGAAAGAGTGGGACAGGCTGCACGTTCTCTGAATCCCCCACGAGGCCAGCAAGACTTGTTGAATAAACTGAATTGCTTGGCATGATGTTGTGTTTAATGAGGACACTGCATTAATTTGACAATTAAGGACTCTGGTCCCACTGCGCATAGTTCTTGAATGGGAACCATAGGAAAACCTGGGCCCTCCTGCAGCTGCCAGCCACCCACGCTCGGCTTCTCTGGCTCAGACGGCTGAACTGTCCATCCAAGGAGACTCCACCTGGCTCTGCCCTGACAGGTCCCATAGGGAACAGGCAGAATGTTTCACAGTGACACTGAAGTCACCCCATAATGAAGAGCATCCAGTGCCCATACATGTGGGGCTTCGGGGCAGGGGGTTTACGGGATTTCCTCACAATGGCCCTGCAAAGCTGGCACCCGAACAGGTCCATCTCCCGATCTAGTAACTGTCCCTCAAAGCTCGAATCAACCAACTGCCCACTGGCACAGCACCAGCGGCAGGGTAGGGTCTGAATCCAGGCAGTGTGCACGCACAGCCTACGTCACAGAGTCACCATACACACCTCCTTCAACCCAAGAACTCAAATCCTTAATGACAAGGTGAGACCCCAAGGGAATGATGGGCCATGGGACCATATTTGCACATATATACCTGCTCACTCTCCCTCCAACCAACTGATGCATATTATTGCACATCTACTGCGTGCTAGTGTTGCACTAGGGACACCGAGGGCTAAAATGGGGCTCCTATCCTTCAGACCTTGTTAGCTAAGGACAGGGACCTGCTAAAAATCCTGACCCACTTGGTGAGCAGGGGGCCTGTGGGGCTCCTATCCAGTTACCCAATGTATTTTTCCCACAGCCCCCAGGGTTCTGCCACATAAGCCCCAGTTTTGTGAGGAGTAGGTCTAGGAGTTTGACACCCTCTCCGCTACAGCAATTTTTTAAGAAGAAATCGTGTCTAACTTTTCAGAAAACAGGCTCTTCCAAAACCAGATCAGTTTTGGTCAGACTGACAAGGACACCTTGGACACCCATACTTTTAGGGCTGGCCTGGAGAAGCAACCTTCCCAAGACCCCCTCAGCATACTGCCGGCTGCAGCAGAACCCTAGCTCTTTACGGGTGCAGGCCCACTGCTGCAGAGGGACAGAGGCTATATGTCCAGGCACCCAGCCACGCCCAGAGAAGCTGCAAAAGCAGGCTAATTACCCAGGTAATTTCCAGCACACATAATTCAGAGGCCATCACCCAAGTCCAGTGGGCCCTGCAGGAGGCAGTCAGTGCAGGTTGGAGAGTGGTGAGGCCTCAGGCCCGTGCTGGGACCAAGGAGACTCCACCACCACCCAGAGGTCACAAGTCAGTCACTCCTTGCTTTTCCCTCCTGGAATCTTAACAGAATTTGGGCTAACTTCTCCTTTTCCGTTAACAATCTTCAATGAAACTGTCATCAGAAAATACAACTATGTACCATCCATTGCTTCTGGGTTCTTTCACCCAGGACTGTGTGGCTGGCGAAGCAGCTGTCCCCTGGTTCCTCTAGTTTCTGCCCTCGGACATTGTGAAGCCTATAGCCTTGCCCAGCTGGCAATAAAAGTCCATCATATATTCAGCACCAGAGGGTCTGAGCCCTTAGGGCCACAGGGCAACAAGGTAAACTGCACTTCATAAAAGCGGCACCTGGTCAGTTTCTGGGATACACCTCAACCCAGCAGCCCTGACTCCAGGCAGAGACAGGAGCTGACCAAACTCTCCCTTGCGCTTATCTTCAGTCCAAAATTCACAGGCAGGTTCAGCTACTCTCCACCCAGCTCTGAAGCCCTTCCTCCTGGGCAGGCCAGCTAGCACCAACCACTGCGAAGCCCAGGAGGAGGGGAAAATGGGAGATGAAGGAAGGAAATGGTGGAAACAGGCCTGTATCCATGGCTTGTAACTATGGGCAGGTGCTATCAGTAACCTGATTATTTTACAACTGGGGTCAATTTCTCTGGAACTGGGCTCCTGGTGCCTCTGAAATCCAGCCATTTGTATCCTCCAGGACTTGGGATCCTTGGGCGTGCCCCACACAATATTTTCCAGGCCTCTCCTCTGAACTGTAACTCTACCCCTACCCCTTGCTTGAGAAAGAAAAGGGGGAGGATTTGCAGAGAATTTACTGCAAGCGTAAGCCCTAAGCCCTGAGCAGGAGCCCCGAGTATGTGTTTCAGAGGAAGGCAGGGGTGGGGATATGCAGGGGATGTTTCTGGGCCAGGCAGGAAACAGACCTCTTTCTGCACTGCCCCTGGGTTTGCTGGGCAGCCAGAAAGAACACCAGGCTGGGGCGGTTGCCCAGACCAGCTCTACACCAAACAGGTGGACACCAAGATGTGGTAGGAGGTGCAGCTTCTCCACCCAGGGTCAGGGACCTCCTTCCAGAGCACCTGCAGGCCTGTCTCCATGCTTGCAAGCCCTGGGTACATGGCCTCTCAGCATGCCAAGGAGATGCTGAACTGCATGCGACCCAAACTTAACCATTTCAGTTTACCAGATGGCTTATCAAGGGAAATCAAAACCCTCAAGATCCAAGGAGCACGGGTTCAGATCCCTGTTATGATGAGAATGAAACAGGGTAGTCTGAGGTAGCTCCTGAGTCCTGGAGGCTTCCGAGGCTGCTGCTTCATACTACACCCCAAGCTTCACCTGGCCACTAGAGGAGAAGGCCAACCTTCTGGGGACACTCCCTGCACAATTCCACTCCTTCCTGCTAAAGGCCTCCTCTGCTCACCAGCCACACCACACAAGCTCTTCTGGGAAATGGGAAGTGGGGAGGGCTGAGCCAGCCAATCACCTAGCATACTTTAGTCTCTCTCTCTCTCTCTCTCTCTCTTTCTCTCTCTCTCTCTCTCTCTCTCTCTCATAACAGTGCTCACACATATGTGCCCACTGTTCCCTGTGGCAGTGCAGGGTGTGCAGGAGTGAGCATACCCCACACCTTCCTACTAGTGTATGGAGTGTAAAATGGGCTTTTGTTCCTTAGCAAAGACAACTGGCTGTCTTCCCAGCATTCCTCACCATGAGGGCCTCACTGATACTCCGAGCCCCTGCCATTAACAGGGGTCTCTTTAGAAGCAAAGCTGGAGAGATGAGCTCCAGTGGGCAGGGCTCTTCCAGACAGGAAGAGGGCTGGAGGGGAACCACTGTGAGCTAATCCCGGACAGCACTGTCCTTCCAAGAAAAGAACTCACAAAGCAGACAAGATAAAAAGTTCTTGAGCAACTCACGGTCGGACCAGCTCCCTGCTACCCTAGGGTGGCCAAGGTCACGGGAGAAGTTCCTCAAAGTTGGCCTTCTCAGCTGGAAGGCCCTAGGGTGCTCTGCTGCTCCAGCTCAGCAGGAAAGTGCTGAATGGAGTTGGGACACCCAGTTAGAAGAGGAGAAGCAGTCTTACAATCCTGCTCTTTGGAGCAAGCCCAGCCTGAGCCCGGATTAGACAGGGGCTGCTATTCAAGGATAGAGTCAGGCCCTAATGGCTTTCCAATGAAGGGGAAATTTACTACCTGGGCGTTAAACTACTCACTAGGGGCTGGGCCATAAATGGGCCTTTCCCCCCAACCAACTCACTGCCCAGAACCACGTTTCAGGGTCCAGCCAGGGGATCTGGTCCCATCACCAGAGGGTCTCCCCAGAAGAGGAAGGAGAACCCCAACACCTTTCCCCAGACCTCCCGACCCAGTGTGTGTGGGGGGAAGGGGTGTATTCAGGGGGTCCCAGGTGACTCTGGGATAAGTAGGGCTTTATCTCAAGGGAGAGTCTATTTCAGGGCACAATCCTCAGAAAAAGGAGGAAATCACAGAGTCCAAACACCATTTCAGGTGAAATCAGGAGGTTATTCATCTCCCCTCAGAGCAGACAGAAAGAAAAATCAATGTTGGGGGGGGTTGCATTTGAATTAATGGGTTTGTGGCTTCTCCATTGATCTTCGACTCTTCACACTTTCTTTTCGTGCTTTTTGTGCTCTTGGGAAGGAGGAGGGAGAAGGGATGGGGGGGCGCTCCCGTTAAGGAAAAGGACGGTCTAACCTTAACCTTTCTTCAGGAATAATGCTAATTAGCAAGGCTTAATGAAAACTTCCCCCAAGAAGCGCGGCCGGGTAAGGGTAGCCAGACGTAGGCAAACGCAGCTCAGAGAGGCAGGGTCACTTCGGAACCAAGCGGATGGAATAAAACGAGGATTGCACGCCGTCCTCCCTGCCCCGCCCCCACAGCCGAAGTATCCGGCCTTGGAGGACTAGGTGGAGGACCCGAGCAGCGGGCGGAGGTGTAAATCCAACTTAACCCCTGCGCGCGCCCTCCAGCCGGCCAGCTGCCCCCGCCGTGTGCCCTTCGCCAGGGGTCGCGGGTGCCCGCGGCGTGCACCCGGGTGGCGCACCTGAGAGGGGCACCCGTTCCCCTCGGGAGGGGAAGGGGCCTGCCAAAGTGGGCTGAACTCTGCAAACCGCGTCTCAACTCCCCGCGCCACGGCGGGGGCCCCTCCCTGCCACTCCAGGCTTGCAGTCCTCGCAGCTCCAAACACCGTCCACTTCCCTTCTCCCCAAGGCGGCGGCGGCCAGCCCGGCCCCCGCCCAGCCGCCCGCGGACGCTTCCTCCTCGGGACGCGGCGCCGAGTCCCCTGCAC